>NC_056747.1:846581579-846631579 GCF_019279795.1 Protopterus annectens
CCATGGAAACCCTTCCTCCTCCCAGGATCATACTTAAAGCTCTGGTACTCTCCCTACTGTTATGAATACTGCAACATCAGAATAGAAGGACCTAGAATAGTTGTGTAAGACCTTACCATAACCATAGATGTCCTTCTTGTCTATGTTGCAGTATTCAGTCCCACCCTCCTACCCCCTGTTTCTTGCTTCCACTATAGCAGGTATTTTATGAGCACATGTGGCCATCTTCTTCCCCAAGTCTCTTCCTACATAGCCTCATTACTGCCCTGGCTCTCGCAGGCATGTAAATCTAAGGGTCTCAATTAGGACCCTCCTGAAAAACCTCAGGGGCACTAGTATATGTAGCAGAAACTATTCTGGGGAGGGTACTTGCAGATGTCACCTTTATACCTAATGCCGATTTATGGCCCTCATAGCCAACGTCACACGTACCCTCTGGGACAAAGACTTTGGTATACTGGTTGGTCGGTGGTGCTGCAGGCAGCTACTCCCTGCTGTTATGAATACTGCAACACAGAAGAGAAGGACATTTATGGTTATGGTAAGGTCTTGCACAACTATACTTTCGAAGTTTTAAAACTTCGAAATCCTGAACAGAGATCGGCATACAGCTTGGACTGGGAGATTTCCCTTGTCCTTGTAGTGCTATCTCAGAGTTGGTATATTTAAGTTGCGGGGGGGGTGCAGGGGGGGGGCTTTCCCCCTGCAGACATATGTTTGTAATGTGTTGAGTGGATTTTTTTGGGGGGGGGGTCATAATTTTTGAGATTCTGAACTGAGTGAAATTGTGAATGGAATATATATATATATATATATATATATATATATATATATATATACACACATTTACTTTTTTTTTGTTTGTTTTGCATAACTACAGCCCATTTGTTTCCTTTGTTAACATAACTCCCTCAGAAGCTCAGAACAATTTATCCTACAGATTCATAAACCTAAACAATCTGTAGGACAAAACCTCTGCAACTACCTTCACTCTATCATGGAATAAGTTTCCCTTAGCCCTCATAAATATTACTCATTCTCTTGACTTTGACAACTCTTAGAAATTACCTAACCATTGCCTGGAGATGTCACTGCAATCATTCTACTTGAAATCATTCTACTTCCTACTTTGACTATCAGCTACTACTCTGCTTTCCCCTCCTAATCTCTTGCTCCCAGATATCTGACACTACCACCTCTCTTTCTTCTACCCCCTACTCTCATTTCCCCTCACACTGTAACTCACCAAGCTAACTGCTATAACTACTTTTCTAGACATATATTTTAAATCCTTCTGCATTTTTCTCTCTGTTCTTATCCTCCACCTTGATACTTGCCCGCTATTTGAATTGACTTATTTGCCAAATTTTCCCTTACTTGTAAAGCAATGTTCATCCTTTTGATATTATTTCATATTAACTTTCCTTGTTTGTTATATTTTTTCTTGCATAACCTGTACTGAGAATTAATTGCTTGCTTATTTTCTTTTTACTTGTATAATCTGCACTGTGAATGTATTACTTTGTACTGTGAAATTTTCTATGTATACTTTGCACTGTGTAGCTTTTCTCCTTGGGCCTCCGCCTAAAAAGGCTGCAAGCTCAGTCAGACTATCTCAGTCAACAAATGTCAAATTCACTGTCACCTTTCTTTAACTTGACTGCTTCCCTCATGATTGATTGCCACCATGACAGGTTGTGACCATTCTTTGGACAGAGCTCACTGTCACCTTATCAACTACTAAAGTCCTTAACAGAGTTTTTTTTAGACTGCATCTTCCAGAAAGCTCTTCTGGAGGTAAAAGTTTAACTTATCCTATGTAGAAGCTTTGTATATGTGTTCCTGGGACTTTACACTTAAGTTTTTTGTGTCTGTTCAACCTCTGAAGCAGCCATGTGACCCAACTCACCACTAAAATAGTGAACAGCTGATGACAGCAGCATAGAGTCCCCCTCTTGCTCTCAACATTCACAGAAAGAGCAACATTTAGCTTTATCACCATATGGTTACTGCATTGTTTGTGGTCTCAGGCTTGTTGGTGCCTTACAGTTCAAGAAATTATCCTGGTTCAAACTGTGGAAGCCACCCACAGCTTTGATGATGGTTCGTTTTGACTCGGGGCCTGGCTCCTGCTGTAGGTTTTCCGAGTCCATTGTATCTTCTGGCTGGGTTACCAGAGGTGATGAAAGCTTTTAAATCCTTCCACGTGGCGCACACACACTGCCATATAGAACCTGTTCAGCACTTTAGCTAGGAGTTATGCTGTGCCTCTCCATTCAGTCAATTTGCAGGAACAGCTAACCTATTTAAGGCACCTGTATGATTTCTGACTCTTATTATATGGTCAA
Source organism: Protopterus annectens (assembly GCF_019279795.1). Taxonomy (NCBI): domain Eukaryota; kingdom Metazoa; phylum Chordata; order Ceratodontiformes; family Protopteridae; genus Protopterus; species Protopterus annectens. Next base: position 846,583,928 of record NC_056747.1, read on the forward strand.
GGGGGCAGATGTCGACTATTGCTGCTCATTGTGACTGTCTGGATGTCAGTACTTGTAGCCCACTATCGACTAATGTAGTCCCCAAAAGGGTTTCTGCTTCTTTCTTCCTTCCTTATGAGGACCAGTCTTCCTTGAAACTTGAATTTCAAATTGAAGAGCTTGCCCATCCTCCACTCTAACCAATTGCTTCATTGGCATTTTCTGGTTGCCAGTGCCATTTTTTCCAAGATTTCAGAACTTTAGATCATAGTAAAACTTGACCACCTCTTTAAGCTCTGCAGGGATCGGACACCCTTTATGACCAGCCCTCATTTCCTTCTGAAGGTGCTTTCCTTAAGTCAGCACACACATCTTTGTTTTCTTTATGGGGTTAGAAAGCAGGGTAGAAAAAGCCTTTCATGCCATGGGCTTGAGCTGCTAGAACAGCACCTTTTGTAAGCAAGTCCACAAGCTTAGGATGTTTCTGTATTGCTCCATTGAAGAATTGTCTGGCATTTGCCAAGCAAACCCTTTCCAAGTGGCTTGTAGACTACATTACCTTTTATCACTGTGTGGCAGAATACTTGCCAGGAAGCTCTGCTTGAGAACAGTCTTATAGATAAGAGCCATGTCTGTGCAAGATAATGTTAACTCCCAAGGTTAGGAGCTTGAGTGGAAGGAGGGATAAGCCATCTGAGAAGCATCTGATTTGTAGATTAACTTATTAATCTTAGTTTTTAGCAACAACGGAGGTCTTAATCCTTTCCAAGTATCTCTTTATCTCACATCCAGAGAAATAAAATTTTAATTCCATATATGAATTTATTTTCAACAGAAACTTTGCACGCTAAGAAAACCAGGAAATGTTGGTAGAAAATTTTAGATCTCAATAGAAGATTGTTACCGATGTGAAGAATGCCATAATAGTCCGGGTGCAATTCCTTGAAGCTGTGGAGTATCTCAGTCATTTGTATGTTTATGGCTTTCCTTTCTAATCAGTTAAGGCTTTTTATACTGCCTTATTAGCTTACCTTCTTTGGGGAATTCTCTCTTAGCTTCTGTTCCTATAGATGTTTTCATAAGGGTGCTTTACATCTGAAGCCATTAGTGCCACATCTGCATCTTAATTTATCTAAGGAGTCTTTGGCAGCCTCTATTTTTGAGCCCTCATATTTGGTTCCACTGAAATTTCGTACTTGGAAGAAGCTCCTCCTTGTGGAGATAAACTCAGTCAGAAGGGGGATGTACGAGTTGCAGAGTTAAGTCGTGCACTATAGAATGTCTCTTTCTACTAATCTTTCTTTTCTGCCTAAGCTTACGTTTGGACATTAGGAAAGATTCAGCCAGTTTCTGCCCTCATCCTGATGATGATGTAGAGCATATTTCCAAAGAAGGGAACCTAGGAAAGCTTTTGATTTGATTTCCAGATCAGGATCAAAGATTTCAGAAAAATCAAAGGTCTTTTTTTTCCTTTGCATCATACATTGTGTGCACCACTTTATTCATTTTATTTCCAAATGTATTTGTTTGAATTTAACTGGGAAAGAACACTGATCAGAACTGACCAATTTCAACCTCAACCCAGGCAGCACAATAATAAAGGTTAAATGAAAATAAATCAAATTAGAAGAGTATATTGCAAATTATACCATGATCCCCCCAAAACGTGCACGCTGATTGGCCAGCGTGCCCGTTGTAAATCGAGTTATACTAATGGAAAAAGGTCCGGTCGCCCGGACTTTTTTCCATTAGTATAGCTCGTTAACACTGTCCGCTATGTTAAATGGGTTTAACATGAGACAGCTTAAAATAAGCAACGGAGATCTCTGCTTATTTTAAACTGTCTCGCTATGTTAAACCCATTTAACATAGCGAGCAGTGTTAAAAGCAACGGAGAAAGCAAGATCTCCGTTGCTTTTTATGTCTCGCTATGTTAAATGAGTTTAACATAGCGAGACAGTTTTAAAATAAGCAACGGAGATGTCCGTTTATTTTAAACTGTCTCGCTATGTTAAACTCATTTAACATAGCGAGACACTAAAAAAGCAACAGAGATCTTGCTTTCTCCGTTGCTTTTGCTCACAGCTCTGATGTACTGGCGCAGGCGCAGTACATCAGAACTGCCGATGCCAGACATCTGCGGAAGGGCAGTAAACAGGCATTATACTATGCCATTATTTAAGAAAAGTAACAGTTTCTTTTCTTAAATAATGTCATAGTATATAATAACCACTTCTGGTGGGTAATGCTAAATACCACGGTTGGCTTTGTTTGGTCCTCGGCTCGCCTCGACCAAACCACGCCAACCGTGGGTAAATTTAGCATTACCCACACCCAGGCGTGGGTTATTGCTATAATAGTAAGATAAATGAATTACAAGAACAAAGTACAAGGTATAAAAACAGTAATACGTGTATTTGTATACAAGCAAATAAGAGATAAGCATACAGTTATAATGGTGTACTAGAGTCATACCTCTCAACAAAAATCTGGACAAAGGCCCATGAAATAAGGTACAAATCTGTACGCTGATTAACATAACATTTGCATACATAATTATGTAACCCCACTCACTCCAGTGGAATTGAGATACCAACATGAAGATTGAAGTCACTAAATAATAATGGCAGACATTTGAATTTCAGACTTTACATATCCCTCAGAAAAAACAATAGAATGCAAAAACCTGTTGTTCTAGTAAATATCTGAGTTTACAGGAGCAATATTTCAAATCTGTCCCTATTTATGGGCCTTTTTACCACCATTATTTTTGGCTTTGTGTTCTTGCTCTGAAAAATTGAGAGGTATGCTTTCATTTCATGTGTATTTATTTAATGAAATCTGCCTGGATTTCTTGTTAACATAATGACATCATGTTTTCTTGGCCTACACACAGTGCTTGATGCTGTTCAAAGTGAACATAACTGAATGAATTCCCTTTTCTGAAATGTCTATAAATCAAAATGCCATATCAGTAAACTGGCTTATTTGTTCGTTATTCTGATAAACAGCGATTACGTGAACACACTACTTTAACAAGACTGCTTGCCTCATCTCCGCGTATTAATCACAATAAATAACTTTCCAATGCAATTAACCTAGTAAGAATGCAGTTTAACTGCTTGCAAGGAAATTAATCAAAACACAAAAGTCTAACAAGAAAATTAGCCAGAACGCTGATTTATTAACCCTAACAGCAATTCGTACATTACTGAAGCAAATCAGCTCACCACCTTTCAGCAGGTACTGCTTAAGACATTTACACTCTGAAAGTCTAAAGTACTTTTCTTTTTTTTTTCCATTAAGGAGTACAGTTCCAATGGTTCCAATGGACAAACTTGTATCTGCCAGAATCAAGACATTATCATTTTCTTTAAAAAAAAGTCACAAATACGAACAATCTCTTAGTGGCACTACAATTTACAGCTTCCAAGAATCTGAAGGTGGAATCCACAAAGTGCAGTGCAATCACTGTTATGGCCATGTTAGTTAAAATGTTATAATATTTAGTTCCGATGATGGTGCATAGTACAATGTAATGAAGGAAACTTAGTGAAACATATTAATTGTCAGCACTGCAGTACCTTACTTAGTGAAATGTATTCATTGTCAGCATGATGGCAAGCAATCCCTTACATGTTGCAGCAAATTCCCTGGACCAGCTGTGAGATTGTTTCCTGCACGGGTGACGTCTGTGTTCTCAGAAAGGGCAGACACGCACACTGGGCCAGTCGAACGTCCTTACAGTCCCAAAATAAAGCAGGCTTTTTAAGTATACAGTCCCAAAATAAAGTGGGTTCTCACTCAGAAAGAGCAGGGTGACATGACGTCAAACGGCCTTAAAATTAAAGTATACAGTCCCAAATAAAGTGCATTTAATGTCCTTAAACATTTTAAGTTAAAGTCCCAAAGTAAAGCAGGTTCTCACTCAAGAAAAGCAGGATGCAGGCAGGGTGATGTCCAGGTTCTCAGGAAGAGCAGGCATGCACTTAACCGGACCAGTCAAACGTCCTTAAAATTAAGGTAAATATAGTATACAGTTCCAAAAATAAATAAGTGCACAAGTTTAACAATACTGTCCCTAAATAAACAAGACAAGTTTTTAACAAGTTTAACACAGATAGGACACTGGAGTGGGAGTACTAAAGTTTCCCTGCTTCCACATGGAGCTGACCATTTTTTTTTTTTTTTTTTTACTTGCCTGGAGCTGCCAGGGAAAGTAAATCTTTTCATCCCAGGAGTGCATGCGGATGCTGGGCACTGGGCTGACCGGACTCTGCTGCAGCCTGCACCGGATGGGTCTTGAAGTTGAGACTTAAGTTAAACTGTGGCTTCTCTGTTTGCTGTTGCCCATAAACAAAGTAAAGACCGACTCTGACCGAGGTGAGTCAAGTCAACAGTCTGCCTGATGATATCACTGCACGTGCACCTCTGTGTGCATGATGACAACTCCAAAAGAAAAATCAGAAATTGAAGGGGCCACCCGGGAATTCGTGGTACCCCATCATTTTGCCCTAAAAACAGTAAATACAGAGGAATTCAGTATGGCTGAGTGGTACGACTAGAGTTAAGTACTGGAAGACAAGTTAAATAGATCTGCTAGTTGATGGGTGGTGAGTAAACCAGCTCAGAGAACATTCATGGCTTATTCCATAAGGGGAAGCAGCAGTGCTCTCTGCATTTTTAATCTTGGTTGCTATTAGCTGTGAAAGCTGCAACATGGTCTTCTATCTTCCTTTCACAAGGCACTGCAGAATAGATGGTGCTTGCAGAGCTAGAAGTAATTTCACTATTGCTGTAATCCAAGAAATGGTAGCTGAAACCTGTACATAATTTATTTATTCATAACTCTGTATACTACCAGACCAGATGTTCTTCGTGTTTCACTGTTGCAGTCATCACATTTGGGTTATCTGCTTGCAGTAGCCCTCTGTCGGCTTGATTATCAAAGTCTTGGGTCCTGGGTCATTGCTGTCTCATCTTCCATGACGTCAGGTAGTTAGGGGTATAAAGCATGTAGCCGATGCCATTTTATCAGTCTTTCTTGCCGTGCGGTGCCCGAAGCAGAAGTAGTCTGTAAGTGCCGGTCGGCCGACTCCCGAAATTTTCGTTTTCGAGTTTCAGATGCAAAGTTTTCAACTAAGCTAAGTACCCCATTGGGGATCCTTTTTCTTGCTCTAAACCGATGTCAGTAAAAGTTAACAACTGTATTTCTTGTGGAAAGCAAATACCTCATAAAGATTTTCATTCGTACTGCATTCCTTGCTTAGGCCCAGACCACGACATACCTCACTGTTGGTTTTGTGCCTTATTCAAACCTCGTACTATTCATCGTCTGTTCATTTTCGCATCCATATATTTTGGTAAACTGTTCAATTTATCTGGAAATGGCTTCGGTAAGCCTCCCGACTACTGACATTCCGAAAAAACGCAAAGATAAAGGCAGAGACAGACCACATAGGTCCAAAGCTGCCGACGACGATTCTCCTAAGCTAGTCACCAGTTCGCCGGTACTCAGTGAGGCGTTTTCCCGCCCCCTGATACCCACTACTTCAGATTCACAGGCCTCTACTGAGACCCATTCGGAGTCTGGTGTACCGCAAGATGTTTCTACGACTGTGGAACCTGCGGTTGTCTCTACCTTGGATTTGTCCGAAGCCGCTGTGCAGGCACCGGCTTCTGAGGGTGTATTCAGATCTACTGACTTGCATATTAAACTAACACCATCTTCTTCTTCAAGGCCTAAAACTCGATCTATGCCTAGAAAACCCATGCCCAGACCGCATGGTCAGGCCCCTATGCCTAAAAATCAAATAAGAATGGCTGAGGACCTTATTAATCAGGGAAAGTCACCCTTCTCCCTCTAAGAGACCTAGGACTGATTTTTCCTTCTGATTCTTCTGATCAGGATTCTGAAATTTCTGTTTTCTCTGATGACCAGGATTTGCCCTCATCTACCTATGAAGATTCTGATGCAGAGGACTCCATTCCCTCTGCTTCCCCTCCAGAGGATTTCTCTTTTGGTGAAACCTTGCATACTCTTATGAAGCATTTCCGCTGGGAAAGCCAGGATTACTCTGACTCCAAAAAGAGGCTTAGGGAATTCTTACTCCTGCCTCAACACAGGCCTTTAGCTATCCCTCCTGTACTGGACATTGTAGATGATGCTTTTTCGGAATCTAGCCTGGCCCCTGACACCTTACCTCCTGCTCCCAGAAAACCTGATAGGTGTGTTACAGGGTACCTGACTCTCACAAGTTCCTCTTTTAAAAATCCTACTGCAGATCCTGAGACCATTTCACAGGGACCCAAGGGTATTAAAGCTACTACAGCAGCATATTATTGGATTGCTTAAACAAAAGAATTATGTTGATTTCTGACTGTGCTGAAAATAAAGAATTACAGGGTTTAATGCATTCTGCTGAACAAGTTGGAAAACATACTTTGCAATGTGGTTTTGATTCATTAGAGGCATCTTGCAGGGTGGCTGTCACTCGGTCTGTACTTAGAAGGCATGCTTGGCTTAAGGAGCAATCTTTGCCAGATCATGTTAAAGCTAAATTACTGGATGCTCCTTTAAACCAAGACCACCTGTTTGGCAACAAAGCAGAAGTAGTACTTAAAAAGATGGAGGAAAAAGCTAAATCTATGCAAACTGTTAAAGATTTCCTGGAAGTACAACCTCCCAGATTTAGTAGGCATTGGTCCTCTAAGAACCAGCAGAACACCCAGGCTTCATTCCCAAGGTACTCACAGGCCTAAGCAGTGGGGGGCTCCCACTTCCAAAGCAGGGAGTAGTAATACTCCCTCCTATGATAAACTGTCTCAATGACTTAACTTTAAACCTCCCAAGCCCTGCTCAACTAACTGTTCATTTAGGGGGAAAGATTGCCCTACATGCAAAAAAGTGGGAACTCATTACCCAGGACAAATGGGTTTTACATAGTTTCCCAAGGATACCGATTCCACTTCCACTCCTTACCAACCCCAAACGGCTGGCCAGACCTACCCCCAAATCAGTGGACAGAGGCTCAACAGCAGGTTCTCTCTCTTCTAACTATCAGGGCTGTTCAACCTGTCCCAGCAGAAGAATGGGGGCAAGGCTTCTACTCGAGACTTTTCCTGGTATCCAGAAAAGACGATTCCTGGTGTCCTATCCTGGATCTGTCTATCCTAAACGCATTTTTGGTAACCCCAAAATTCAAGATGCTAACTCTTCATCAGCTGCTTCCCACGCTAGGCAAAGATGCTTGATGGGCAACACTGGATTTAAAGGAAACCTACCTGCACATCCCAATAAGGGAATCTTGCAGAAGATACCTACGCTTCAGAGCAGGCTTACATGCACGATCAGTTCTTTGCACTGCCCTTTGGCTTATCTACTGCACCCAGGGTATTCACAAAGTGCCTAGCTCCAGTCATTGCATTTGCAGGCAAAGAAATATTCAAATATATCCATACCTGGACAATTGTCTAATTCAGGCAGAAAGCCAGGACATACTATTAAATCATCTGGCATTTGTAAAGAAATTAACTTCTCTGGGGTACACCATAAATGAAAAGAAATCACATTTTGTACCCTGCCAACAAATTGTATTCCTGGGAACAAGCTTGAATACAACTTCCCAGATGGCTTACCTCACGCCAGAGAAAGAAGTTCATTTGACAGCCTACTTCAAACTACTGGCCGCAAAGACCCAGGTATCTGCAAGGAAAATTCTGCAAGCCCTGGGGTTCATGGCCTCCTGCATTCTACTAATTCCATATGCAGGATCGCATATGAGGAAACTACAATGGTATCTAAATAAATTATGGTGTCAACATTCTCAGGATCTAGAATCAATGATTCCGATCATACCTTGTCTACAGATAGAGTTCCTTTGGTGGGCAGAGGCCTGCCACCAAAACAAGGGACTGCCATTCACTCTACCTCCTGCTGCCCAAACCCTAACAGATGCCTCAGACTTTGCATGGGGGGGCTCACTTGGCAGGACAGTGCATTCAGGGCAAATGGTACCCAAGTCAAATGCACCTGCATATCGATCAAAAAGAAATGTTAGCTGTACAGTATGCTCTGACAGCCTTCAAGGACCACATTCTTCCAGGACAATTATTGGTAAAGACAGGACAACACCACTGTTATGTGGGGCATAAACAAGCAGGGGGGAACCCACTCATACCCTCTCTGTAGACTAGCCATGGCTCTGTGGAACACAGCCTTGAGCTACCAAGTGCACCTACAGGCTCAATTCCTGCCAGGAAAGCTAAATACACTGGCAGACGACCTAAGCAGAAATCTCATGGACCCACACGAGTGGAAACTGGAACCAAAGATATTCAACATGTTGAGAAACAAATGGAGGAGCCCAGAGGTGGACCTGTTTGCTTCCCCCCAGAACTACCAGTTGGACAAATTCTGCACAAGGACTCCCCACAAACCAGCTTGGAAAGTGGATTCCCTGTCCTTCACCTGGAAAACCCTATCAGTTTATGCCTTTCCCCCCTCTGCCTCTCCTCTCCAAGGTACTACTAAAGATCAAACAGGACAAACCAAGGACAATACTGATTGCACCAGACTGGCCACGCCAACACTGGTACCCCCTCTTGTGCTGTGTCACTGCTGGCACCATGGCACTTGCCTCAGACCCCCTGTTCTGCTGTCTCAGCAGGAGGGCCAGATTCTACACCCACAGCTTCAAACCCTGAACTTGGCAGCCTGGCTTATTACCTAATCTCTCTGTTCCCATCCCTCAGTAAGCAAGTGATGGATGTCATTCTGGAGGCAAGGAGGCCTAGTACTAGAAAAATCATATGTTGAAAAATGGAAAAAAATTCTGTTCCTGGCGCCAAACTCATGGGATGGGCACAGCAGCACCCAATTTACCTCAGATTCTTCAATACTTGACTGAGATGCTTCACAACAGCCTTTCCTTTTCCTCCAAAATTCATGCCTCAGCCATTTCAGTCCGCGGTGGTGGTGCTGCGGTAGCGCTGTTGCCTCACAGTAAGACGCTGTCCGGTTCTACTCTCAGCTAGAGCGTCTTCTGCGTGGAGACATGTGTGAATGGGCGTACCTTCGTTGAAGGTTGTGCATTAGGGCTGGCAACTCGGCACGTAAAAATCAACTGGCAATCATTAGCAGACCGGAGTTCCGCTATGGCGACCCCTAACCGGGAATAGCTGAAAGACGCACACACACACACACACAATACAGAACCACTCCTCTTCTCTCATCCACTGCTGAAGCAATTCCTCAGAATGGCCAAAAACTTAAAACCACCCAGGAGAGCCCCTACTCCAGCCTACCTCCCTTCGAGCCAGCTGCAAGTGCAGAGTTGAAATTTCTTTCTTGGAAAACAGCCTTCCTTGTAGCCAATCACTTCAGCAAGAAGGGTGCCTGAATTACAGGCCCTCATGGCTGTGGAGCCTTTCATCATCTTTCATGCGGACAGGGTGTCCCTCAGGACCAATCCCTCCTTCATGCCCAAGGTGGTATCCAGTGTGGCCCTTTATCAGTCCATTCATTTGCCAACCTTCTTTTCTAATCCACAGAACAAAGGGGAATGAATACTGCACTCCTTGGACGTGCACAGACAACTTAGATTTTACTTGGACAGAACTAAACCTCTCAGGAAGTCCGAACAGCTGCTGGTTGCATTTGCTGCAGGGGCAGAGGGGAAAGCTATTTCAAAGTAAACCATTTCTAAGTGGATAGGCCATTGCATTCATTTCTGCTATATGCACCATGGAAAGCCTACCCCACAGGGGATAAGACCACATTCAACCAGGGCTGCATCTACCTCTGCAGCCTTTCTCAGAGGTGTCCCTACCAGGGACATCCTAGAAGCTGCTACCTGGAGTTCTGTACATACCTTCACCAAGTATTGCCACTTGCCAATTTTTTCTAAATCCAGAGCTGGCTTTGCCACTGCAGTCTTGCAGGGCCTTATAGATGGTCCTAATGCTATCTAATTACCTCCTCCCATCCTTAGCTTTGGGAATCTGCCCAAAGGTGATGACTGCAACAGTGAAACACAAAGAACATGGTACAGTTGTGTACACTTACCATAAATGTAGATGTTCGAGTGTATTCACTGTTGTAGTCCTGGTTACCCTCCCTCTAGCCCCTGGACTTCTATTGTCTATACCTCTACTCTTGTTTACTATGCTTTTAAAGCTTTCTGGTGTATTTGCTTTTTGTTGGAAGTGTAACCTTGTATATAATGGCTTCCCATTATGGAGGCACCTGACATCTGGGGCAAGAAAAACTGATAAAATGGCATCGGCTGCATGCTTTATACCCCTGACTACCTGATGTCATGGAAGATGAGACAGCAACCGATGCAGGACCCAAGACTTTGATAATTAGGCCGACTGAGGGCTACTGCAAGCAGATAACCCAAATGTGATGACTGCAACAGTAAATACACTCGAACATCTACATTTATGGTAAGTTGCACAACTTTACTTTTACTGTTGAAGATAGGGACAGAAAATGTAGTATATATGCATGAGATACTCACTGTAACAGTAGATGACTGAAGTGTCCCTGTCTTAGCAATGGATAACTTTCCATCTTGTCTTTCGGGTGCTAGGCTGTAATGAGAAGGTAGCTGCTTTGTGCTTTGTGCTATCTGCTTTGTTTAGCCTGTGGTTTGGTAACCACAGTGAATAGTTCTGATAGCATTAAAAGTATAGTGGGAGCATAGAATACATGGCAGATGCACCCGTTGCATTCCTGTTTAGCCTTTAAGTTGTCACCACAGCAGTAATGGTTAATAACCATGTTGCTGAGCAGTGACCTTAATGACAGGAAAACAGAGTAATGACCGCATAATGCAGTGAATACCTTGACTTTTTATGGAGAAACTGCTAACTAAATATATTGTTGAAACTTAATGTCAAACACTAGAATAGTTTAGTAATTTTTTGGGGGAGAAATACAACTGGGAAGGAGTATAGGCCGATCTATTGTGGCATATGACTTTGAAGCTCAGTTGTAGAAGGCTGTATACACTTAAAATTCTTCAGAAATGCATGGAAAGTAATGCTGCACCTTCATTGCTTTGGAACCTGGTAATTGCAACCAGGAGGGTAAGGTTGTTGCTGCTACATATGCTATCCAGCAGACAGCCCTAGTGCTATGGAAAATGTAGGTTAGCTAGCTTTTAGATAAATTCCTTTGTCAGAGAAGTTTTTGCGAGCTTGTTGACATGATACTACCATCTTTAATCTAAGAGCAAAATCAAACATCTTTATTTTTAAGTGTAAGATCACAGTTTTTCATAAATACATTATCCTTCCTAGACTTCAACGGAAAATGATACACTAAATGACATGCTTAACTGAGTGAAATACTGTCCTCAGTGACTCAAGTTTGGCGGGTTATGGTACTGTCAGTGAACCTTGCCATACTGTTAACGTCTGCATTTATAAACAAATCGGTAAGAGACTAATATTTATGTAAATTAAATGAAAAAAACACTTTGGTGGTTATCACCAAATTAAGAAGGATTTCAAGCCTGCATAAGGTGTAGCACTGCTGGTGATTTCCCTGCTGTGTGAGAAAGTAAAACTACATTTTTTGTCTTTGACTGAGAGCTGCTTTGTCTTACCTGCTCCATTTTGTTTTCTGTTTTAAGAAATCTGCCTGGTGGTTTTGTTCTGTTTGAGAGAGATAACTTATCTAGGCTCACATTTCACATTTTTTCGTTGGCTAATTTGAATAGTCTCCTGAGTGATACTTAAATACAAAAATTCTGGGTGTTTGTCTGAAGGATTTCAAACCTGCATGAGGTATAGCACTTCTGGCGATTCCCTGTTAGGGTTTCCCTCATCCTCCTGTTTGTCGGTCTTTTTTTAAACTTTGTGATTTTAAGCTTCCCACCCCTACCGTAAATTGAATTTAAACTCCTCTCTTTCTACAGTAATGCTGATGTCTTGAATTTATTTGAATTGTTTATTTGCCTTTTTTGTGCTTATATCAAAAATTTCATTTTGCCATTTATTGTCTGTTAATTCATTGTCTAGCTAGCTGTTGGATAAAGTAGTGCATGTTTTCCTCAAGTTCAGTTGATTTTCCTTCTAGTGCACTTGGAGGTAGTCTGCCTGGTCTGTCCAGGTTGAGGAAATACTTGAGATTTTTTCATGTAGTTTTATTGGCTGGAAACTGTTAATCAGCTCATCTTGTTTTTAGTGTTTTATAATTCTGTACAGCTAAGTGGCTCTGGGTTAATTTGCTTTTGAATAATCACACTTTTATGAACTGTTTAAGGTACACTGCTCTATCCATATCTTTTAAGTTTTTGGTAGCACTTCACTCCGGGCACACACTTCTGTGCTTTTACATTAGGAGGGCAGGGATTATTCATCTAGTGGCTGTAGGTGTTTTCGTAGCCTTTCTGAGCTGGGAAACCCCCAACAAGGCTCCAAGTATTTTTTTTTGCACTTCTCTTATATACTGTGACGGTACTTCAGTTTAAAAAAAACTACTGTTTGCTGCTGCTTTGCACTGTATTTACTACTGCATTTGTTGCACTTTGTATTTCTCACAACTGCTGCTTTTACTTAATTTAAGAAAAGATCGGTCTCCGCTGTTTTATTCTGTTGCTATTAATTCAAGAAAAAACTGTGCTGCTTTTTACACTTGTGTAATTAAAAGAAATCCTGTTTTTTTCTATTCTGTTGCATTTCTGTTTGCCATAGTATAGATTGAATTCTGTTCTGTTTGTAGATTGAGCAGTAAAAATCATGACATCTTTTTTGGAGAAGCCCCCCTGTACTCTCATGGCAGAAGCATGCAGGACTGTCTCATTGAAGGTTATTGGTTCAGGGTTCAGTTTGAGCTATTTCATTGGTGTAGGGCTTAGTCTGAGCTTTTTCTTTGGTTTCTTTGTATTAGCTGCTTTGCTCTTGCTTGCACGTAGCATGCCACCACGCAGAGGGGGTAACTCTTGGCTGTTATAGACACAAAAGTGCCAATAGAAGTATTTTCCCTTAGAAACAGCTACTATCTAGCAAAGCAGTTATTTATTTCTTTTATTTATTTATTTTACATTTGTTTACCGGGATAGTCCGACTGGATACATGTCCATTTTCCGTGGAGGCCCGGGGAGAAAAGCCCCAAAAAGACATTCAGCAAACTGTTACATTTTTACAGTTTAAAACACAAAATAAAACACAAGTAAAATGATTTTTACACAGATGTAAACAAACACAAAAACAGATGCACAAACAAATTCTTACATTTTTACTCAGATGGAAAATTCTAGACAGTGTTTTTAAGAATGATAGGGTATTGAATGCCTAGTAGGCTAACCTGGTAGTAGATCCAAGGAGATCATAGGATTTATAAGTTAAGAAACAATCAAGCGTAGGCAGAAGTCCTCCATGTGCACACGAGTGATGGTTAGAGTTGGTGTGGATTAGGACAAGGACATAGCCATTGTTTTTTAAAGTACTGAATCAGACTTTTCTTGAATTGAAGTAGAGAGTTCAGATGTAAGATTAGCAGGAAGAGAATTCCAAGTTTTGCCAACAGAGTTAGCAAATAGAGATTTGCCAGCTGTGTTGCTGGATTTGAGAGTTTGAACTAGTAGTCTTTCAGATGAACGAAGTGCGCTAAGGTTACTGTAGGGGGTGATGAGGTTTTATAGTATGGGTGTATTATCTGGTTGGTACAGGATCTTGTGTGCAACTATTAGTTGGTTAACCTGAAGTAGGTTAGGCAGTTCAAGCCATCCTAGCAGATTTAGGTTATGACCATGATGAGTTCTGTAGGCTGCATTGGTAGCAAATCTAGCAATGTGATTGTAGCTGCTAGAAGTTTAAGGTCAGTTTTGCTGAAGTTTGTAAATAGAGGGGAAGCACAGAGGAGAGTGAAGAGTAGATGTGTACGAGCAATTACAGTTCTGGCTAATGGCGTTAGGAAGGGCTTGATCCTATGTAGTGAGACAAGTTTTTATTAACTTTTAATAGTTTTATTGATATGCAGATCAAACTTAAGGTTAATATCTATTATAACTCCTAACAGTTTGGTTGAGGAATGTGGAGAAATAATGGTGCTGTCTGATTTTAATGTAAAGTTTATAGGGACAGATGTGTTAGTGGGGGAGAAAAGCAAAAAGCAACAGTTTGGTTTTAACATGAGATGACGGTTAAGGAGCCAATTTTCAACTGTGTTAAAAGTATTTTGGGATAGAATCTGCAACTCTGTAGGTGAGGTGTCAGAGCATACTAAAGTGCAGTCATCCGCATATTGAATGCATGTCGCATTTGGGATGACCTTATGCAAATCATTGATGAAAATGGAAAATAATAATGAACCTAGTATGGAGCCTTGGGGTACTCAGAGGGTGATGGGTAAAAGGGTGGATAGTTTGCCATAGGACAGCCTGTTGTCTACCATTGAGATATGATTGAAACCGTTGGATGGCCTGGTCCTCTAGGGAGATGGATTTCAGTGTTTGAGTATTTGGTAGTTTACCATATCAAAGGCTTTTGAAAGATTGAGAAAAACAGCAGAGGAAAGTTTATTATTGTTTCGGTGTTGGTTAATGGCGTTGGAGAAGGAGAGGAGGGCTGAGGTTGTACTATGGTATGGTCTAAAGCCATGTTGGGTGTTGGCTAGAAGGTTATTTTGGGGTAAGATAGTTCAGGAGTTGATTGTGGATGCATTTTTCCATAATTTTAGCCAAGGGTGACAGAATAGCTATGGGTCTGTAGTTTGAAAGTTCAGTAGAGCTGCCCCCTTTATGGAGTGGGATGACATGGGATATCTTCCAGATGGAGGGAATGGATGCTTCAGTTATAGTTCTATTGATCAGGATAGTAATGGGGTATGCTATGGCATCTGCAGCTTTTTGTAGATGTTCTGCAGGGAAGATCATCAGCAGACAGAATGGTAGGCTTCAGTTTAAGTAATTTTTGGACCAAAGATGTACAGACTGGCTTGAAGTTAAAGGGGAGTTGGGAGCAGTGTGTAGTGGCTGGAGAATATAGGCATCCAGGGGATAATTGGTTAGCTTGGTTCTGGATGGTTGTTATAAAGAAGCTGTTAAAGGTATTGGCAATTTCTGCTGGGGGGGTTTAGTTAGAATCCAAGGGGGTAAGAGTGGAGGACTGTTCTGGACTAAGGAGTTTGTTTATACCTACCCAAAACTTTTGTGGCTTGTTTTGGTGATGTTCTTAATGTTTCACTGTTGCAGTCATTACCATTAGGTTATCCTGCTGGCAGGCTACCCTCAGTTGGCCTGAATTCCAAAGTCTAGGTCCAGCGTCGGTTGCTGTTGCCTCTTCCCTGACGTCAGTGCGCCAGGGGTATAAAAGATGCAGCCGATGCCATTTTCCTCCGTCTTTCTTGCTGTGCGGTGCCCGAAGCAAAAGCAGTTCGCAAGTGCTGGTCGGCCGACTCCTGAGATTTTCAAATTCGAATTTCAGATCCGAAGTCTTCATTAAAGCGAAGTACCCCATTGGGGAAACTTTTCTTGCTCCAGACCGATGTCAGAAAAAGTTAATAATTGTATTTCTTGTGGGAAGCAAATACCTCATAAGGACTTTCATTCTTACTGTATTCCTTGCCTAGGCCCTGAACACAACATTGCTAGTTGTCGGTTTTGTGCTAGATTTAACCAACGCACTATTAAGCATCAGTACGATTTTGCATTCCATTACTTAGCCAAAAGATTTAATTATATAATGCCATTGGAGCAGACGACTACTGGAGTTTATAAAAAGCGCAAAGAAAAGGACAGGCATCCGAGATCCAAAACAGACGATGAGGCTTTCAGTAGGCCTGTCGCCGGTTCTCAGTGAGGTGCTTTTGCAGCCCCTGACGCCTGCTACCTCAGAGCCACAGGCCACTTCCGACTCCCACGTGGAGCCGACTAGGCCGCTGGAAACTCAAGGTATTGGACTCTCTGAAACTATTCCCTCAGATGGGTCTGGAGCTGCTGAGCAGGCACCTGCTACTGAGGGTGTTTTCAGGCCTACACAGTTGTATGTGAAACCTACTTCAGCTTCAAAGGCAAAGACTAAAGCAGCTCTAAAGACAAAGAAACAAGTACAGCATTCTCCTGGACAGGCCACCATGCCTAAAAAACAGATGCTTAAAATGTCCGAAGACCTAATTACTCTGATCAGGGGTTCCCATCCCCCTCCTAAGAGGCCTAGGCAAGAGATAGAATACGAATCTTCAGACCAGGTTTCCATTTCCTCTGATTCCTCCTCTGACCAGGAATATTCTGTTCCTCCCTATGAGGATTCTGATGCTGAAGAATCTATTCCTTCAGCCTCTCCTCCTGAGGATTATTCTTTTGGGGAGACACTGCATACCATGAGGGAGCATTTCCACTGGGAGAGCCAAGATTACTCAGAATCCAAGAAAAGGCCCAGAGACTTCCTTTTATTGCCTCAGCACAGGCCCCTTGCTATCCCACCTGTTTTAGACATTGTAGATGATGTATTTTCAGAGTCCAGTCTATCTCCAGACTCTTTACCACCAGCCCCTTTTAAGCCTGACAGATACTACAGGGTTCCTGACTCTCATAAATTTCTCTATAAAAACCCTGCTGCTGACCCAGAAACCATCTCTCAGGGTCCCAAAGGGGTCAAAGCTTCCACTGCAAAAAACCCTATCCACTCTGATAGGGATTCTAGGGCCCTGGACAGATGGGGTAAAAAGATTTATACTTCTGCTACCTTGGCTGTAAGAGCTTTAAATTGCCAATTTCATATGCTTAAATATCAGCAATATCTTATGTCACTGCTTAAACGGAAAACGTTGACAAATTCAGAATGTGTAGAAAACAAAGAAATGCAGGATTTATTGCATGCAGCTGAACAAGTGGGGAAACATACTTTGCAATGTGGTTTTGATTCTCTGGAGGCCTCCTGCAGGGCCGCTGTTACAGGTTCTGTCATTAGGAGGCATGCTTGGTTAAAAGAACAGAATCTGCCTGATCATGTTAAAGCAAAACTATTAGATGCTCCATTACAGCATGATACTTTGGTGTTAAAGCAGAAGAGGTGTTGAAGAAAATGGAGGATAAAGCTAAATCTATGCAAACAGTCAAGGATTTCTTGCAGGTACAGCCTCCCAGATTTAGTAGAAACTGGCCTACAAAGAATTGGTCCTTTCCAGTGTCAGACAGGCCACAAAGGGGCAGATACAGACGCCCTAGAGGCAGATTCCAGCCCCAAGGTTCGTACAGGTCAAAACAATGGGGTGCTTCTACCTCCAAAACTAGAGAAGACAAATCACAGCCATACAGGAAACAGTCCCAATGACTTCCCCCTGCCTGCGCCAAGCACTTATCTTCTGGCAGCACTTTTAGGGGGAAAACTAGCACTTTTTTCTCAAAATTGGCACATAACCCAGGACAAATGGGTCTTAAACATAGTGTCACAAGGCTACAAGTTTCACTTCCATACCCTGCCAAGGGCAAACGGTTGGCCAGACCTGCCAAAACATCAGTGGGCAGAGGCACAACAAGTCTTATCCCTCATGGACATGAGGGCCATTCAACAAGTACCAGAGCAAGAGCAGGGACAAGGATTCTACTCCAGACTTTTCTTGGTACCCAGAAAGGACAAAGCCTGGAGACCAATACTGGACCTATCTATTCTAAACACATACCTGGATATTCCAAAATTCAAAATGTTGACTTTACAGCAGCTTCTGCCCATGTTGGGCAAGAAGGCTTGGCTTGTGACTTTAGATTTAAAAGAGGCATACCTGCATGTCCCAATCAGACAAACATGCAGAACATACCTCGGATTCAAAGCTGGCTCAATGCACTACCAATTCTCTGCACTGCCCTTTGGCTTATCTACTGCGCCCAGGGACTTCACAAAGTGCCTGGCACCAGTAATTGCATACTGCAGACAAAAAGGAATACAAATATATCCTTACTTGGACGACTGCCTCATTCAAGCAGAGAACAAGGACATTCTACTACAGCATCTGGCGTTTGTAAAGAGATTACTACCATGCCTAGGGTACACAGTCAATGAACAAAATTCAAAACTAGTACCCTCTCAAGAGATAATATTCCTGGGTGCAAGCTTAATTACAACTGCCCAGATGGCTTATCTCACGCCAAACAAACAAAGGTAACTGACTACCTATTTCAACCTGTTGGCAACAAAGGCCCAGTTATCTGCAATTAAAATTCTGCAGGCTTTGGGCTTCATGGCATCCTGCATTCTACTAATTCCATATGCAAGACTGCATATGAGGAAACTTCAATGGTACCTAAAAAGTGTTTGGACTCAACATTGCCACAGCCTGGAAACAACAGTTACACTCGTACCCTGCCTGCAACAGGAGTTTCGATGGTGGGCGAAGGCCTGTCACCAGAACAAGGGACAGCCATTCACTCTACCCCCAGCCACACAGGCATTAACGATGGATGCTTCGGATTATGCCTGGGGAGCCCACATGACAGGAAGATGTATTCAAGGCACATGGTCCGCAAACCAAATGCATCTACATATCAATCAAAAAGAGATGCTAGCTGTTCAAAATGCCCTGACAGCCTTCAAGGACCTACTACATCCGGGACAACTACTGATAGACAGACAATACCACAGTCATGTGGTATATAAACAAGCAGGTAGGCACTCATTCTTACCCCCTTTGCAGACTAGCCATGACTTTGTGGGACACAGCATTGACTTAAGTACATCTGCAGGCACAATTCCTGCCAGGAAAGATAAATACTCTGGCAGACGAACTAAGCAGAAACCTCATGGATCCCCACGAGTGGAAATTGGATCCACAAGTCTTCAGCATGGTAACAAGGAAATGGGGATGCTCGGACATAGATCTATTTGCCTCACCTCACAACTGCCAACTAAAGAGATTCTGCGCAAGGACTTTTCACAGACAAGCATGGAAAGTGGATGCCCTATCTTTCAGCTGGAAAAACTTAACGGTATATGCCTTTCCTCCTCTGCCTCTCCTCCCCAAGGTACTCCTAAAGGTCAGACAGGAGAAGCCAAAAATTATACTGATTGCCCCAGACTGGCCACGCCAGTACTGGTATCCAATCCTAAGGAACTTGTCTCAATGCCCAGCCTGGACTTTACCTCAAGTGCCTCATCTACTGTCCCAGCAGAACAATCAGATCCTGCACAGCCAACTCAAGACCCTAAATCTGGCAGCATGACGGATAATGTAGTCATACAAAACACACCTCTCACTAAAGCGGTGATGGATGTCATTTTGGAAGCCAGGAGGCCTAGTACTAGAAAATCCTATGCTGGAAAATGGAAGAGATTCTGTGCTTGGAACCAGGCACAAGGAATTGACACAGCTGTTCCAAATATTCCTCAGATTTTGCAATACTTGACCGATGCTGGACAAAGGCCTATCCTTTTCATCTATAAAAATTCATGCCTCTGCCATTTCGGCTCATTACAATACAGAGCCACCAATCTTTTCTCATCCTTTATTAAGGCAGTACCTCAGAGGTGCCAAAAATTTAAGGCCTCCAAGGAGATCACCAATACCTGCATGGGACCTCAATTATATCTTGGAAAAACTCACCCTGCCTCCTTTTGAGCCAGCCGCTACAGCTGATATAAAGTTTTTATCTTGGAAAACAGCTCTGCTCCTTGCAAGAACTTCTGCAAGACGAGTCTCCGCTACAGGCACTCATGGCTGTGGAACCTTTTATCATTTTTCATCCAGACAGGGTTTCTCTGAGGACAAACCCGACATTTATGCCTAAGGTAGTGGCCCTTAACCAAACTATTCACCTTGCCTACCTTTTATCCAACCCACAGAATAAGGGGGAGAGAATTCTGCATTCTTTGGACATACACAGACAGCTACGCTTCTATTTGAACAGAACCAAAGCTTTCAGAAAGACAGAGCAACTACTAGTGGCATATGCTGCAGGATCCCAAGGAAAGGCTATCTCAAAGCAGACTATTTCAAAGTGGATAGGCTACTGCATTCATTTCTGCTATTCACAACATGGCAAGCCAGTACCTAAGGGCATTAGGCCACATTCAGCCAGAGCGGCAGCCACTTCAGCAGCCTTCCTCAGGGGAGTACCAACCAAAGACATTTTAGAGGCTGCTACTTGGAGTTCAGTGCACACCTTCACAAAGCACTATCATTTACCACTCTACTCTAAATCCATGGCAAGCTTTGCCATTGCAGTTCTGCAGGGCCTTATAGCCGCTCCTAATGCTATTTAGCTCCAGCCTCCCAACCTTAGCTTTGAGATTCAACCCAATGGTAATGACTGCAACAGTGAAACACAAAGAACATAGTACAGTTGTGTACACTTAGCATAAATGTAGATGTTCGAGTGTATTCACTGTTGCAGTCCAGGTTATCCACCCGCCATCCCCCATTTCTTTGCTGGATCTTATCTGTACTTCTCTATTCTATACAACGTATGTGGTGTATTTGCTTGTAGATGAAGGCAAAATATATATTTTGGTGCATGCATGTTTTATTGACATATTTTTAGCCTACCCTTTTGGGGCACCTGACATCTGGGGCAAGAAAAACTGAGGAAAATGGCGTCGGCTGCATCTTTTATACCCCTGGCGCACTGACATCAGGGAAGAGGCGACAGCAACCGACGTCGGTCCTAGACTTTGGAATTCAGGCCGACTGAGGGTAGCCTACCAGCAGGATAACCCAATGGTAATGACTGCAACAGTGAATACACACTAACATTTACATTTATGGTAAGTGTACACAACTGTACTTTTTTCTTGTAGATGATAGTAATAGTTTTTCTTGTCTAATGTGGTGGATTTTTTTGTTTCATTTCTTAGCTGTCTGTATCTAAGTTGATCTATGGGGGGTTTTGTGGTCCTTGAAGTGGCCCAAGCCCTATTTCTAAGTAGCATTTTATGTCTGGTTTATTTTGAGAGCCAAGGAGAACTTTTGTTTTGGTCCTAATAGTCTGTGCTGGTGCATGGGCGTCAAGGATGGATAATTGTTTCAGAACTGACCAGTTGCAAGATTTGAGTTTTTTGGAAATTTGTGCACTTGAATTTCTTGTTCCTTATTGTTTTAAAATGTACTTGTTGTGTATATCAGCTTTTTTGCCTGATTAAATAGGTGAGGAGGTGATCACTTACATCATCAGGCAGGGTCCCACTCTTGTATTTGAGGGGATGGGTGTTAAGAATCCAATCCAGAATACTTGCTTTATTGTTGGGTTTACTGATCCTAGTGGGGGAGGATATAACCTTTGAAAATCCATAAAGGTTTGTGGTGAGCGGGGGGTTCTGAGAAGCACATGTTCCAGTCTATTTTGAAGTCCCCAAGTACAATGGTTTTTTGGGAGTAATTGCTGGGTAACCAATGTAGGATATCTTCAAGGGTATTTATGTTATTGTCTGAGGGAATATACACACAGACTAGATTTATACATTTGTTCTGATTAATGTGGAGCTTAGTGTAAGAATGTCAGCATTGCCAAACAGGGATGTTTGCAAGGCATTATTGGACACTTCAAGCATGGATTTGTACAGAACAGCTACCCTACCTCCCTTTCTATTGGTTTGATCAAGCCTTGGGATGTTATAGCTTGGTGGTATAACTTCTTTATCTGAAGTAGAAGGTTTTAGCCAGGTTTCAGTAAGACATAGTATGTCTGGGGAAAGAGCATCTAAGAGGGCATGTAGGTGTTGAATCCTTATTGTGTACACTTCTGATATTTAGATGACTGATTAATAGTGAGTTTGGGATTTTGTCTAAGATTTGTGTAGTAGTGGGACAGTTAGTAAAGGACCTAAAGCCAGTGGATGAGGATGGGCCAAGATTTGGGTGGGATAATCTCCATCCATTGTCAAGATGAATTGTAATCTGATAGTGAACTTCCAGATTTTAATTAATAGACTTTGGTATCTTTTGGTTTTAGGGTTGGCATATCTTGTTCTAATGGGGTGCTGATACCTAGTAAGTAAGGAGTTAGATGGGAGGGGATGTATTAAGTGTTCAAGCTTGTGTAGAGCTATAAAAGTGGAGGTTTGGCCTTTTGGGTAGTGGAAATCTGGGTATATATTATATTCATAGGCAGTAAGAAGATGTGTGACAAGCAGAAAGGATAGCAGAGAGTACAGAGGTAGTAGCTTTCTTGAGTAGCTTTCAGCTGTGCAGTGAGCCACCCAGCAGAGGATTTTCTCTCAGCTGTCAACATCAGACCCTATAGATCCCCTCTTTTTATAGACCTCCTACTGTACACCCCATAGGTTAATCACCCTAAAATAGCTCCCTGCCTGATACCCCCATCTTTTTCTCCTTATCTGCTGAGATACCAGGTTCAAACCTTGCATTATGGACTGTCAGTTTCCCTCCGTTTCTCCTGCCTGCCTGGCGGACATGAGTTTTTTGAGGCTGTGTAGCAACTGCCTCATGTACACTGACAACCCCTTACTCTTAAATCACTTAAGTAAAATTTGCAAGAGATGCTACTACACTAACAGTATGGAATCAATGTTGTCGCACCAGAACAGCAGAGCAACACTAAACAGGTTGCCAGCTCACATGCCACATCTCCTATTAGTAATATGCACCCAACATACAACTCTTCATATGCAGAGGTACTCTCCAGAAACCTACCTAAACACCAGAGACCTCCAAAATACAAACATGCTACACCTAACACAACACCCAAAGCACCCAATATGCACAAAAACAGTACCTGCGTCTCACCAAATAAGCCATTAAGTCAATGCACAACTATTCCAAATGTATTAGTTATAGGTGCTCTGTAGCAAGACATAGGATTCCCCACATACCAGGTTGAACAAGAAGGTTATGGTCAGCTGCCTGTCTAGTGCAAGGATTCATCAGATCATACATGCACTGAAGTCTCTCAACAAGTACTGTTATGACTCTGTCATAGTTCATGTTGGTGTGAGCGACTTGAGACATACCTCTCTGGACTATATGGAGAGAGACACGTCCCAGGCAGGTATGTTCCTAGTTTTGAGCAGCATTTTGCCCTCACCTAGGATACCACAATGTAAACAGAAAATGACTGACTTCATTAATTGGCTTAGTTTCTGTTGTCATTCTAAAGGGATCCAGTTCCTGTCGGCCTGTGATGACATCATGCTACTTTGTCAGAAATGGTCTTCACCTGGCACCTCTAGACTTTCAGTTGCTGGCTAAGGCATTTGCCTCCCACATAATGCCTTTTTTAGTCAAGGTCACAACAACAAAATTCCCGATGTGAAAATATCATGCTGTTAAATGGTAGGAGTTTAAATTAGAAACTGCACTCTCTGGAAGCACTCCTCTCCCTGGAAGATGTTGACGTCTTTGTGGTCACAGGCACCTGGCTCAAGGCTGCAGAAAGTACCCAGGCCTTGCAAGGCTACAATGCTTTCCACACTTTCATACCGCAAATTGAAGGTGTGAGAACCAAAGGAGGTGGAGTTATCTGTCTTTAGTAAAGATAATTACACCTCTAGACTGGTTAGAGAAGAAAACTCTGTAGAGCTACTCCAAGTCCAAATTACCATCAGTAAGAACCCTCTTCAGGTCATCAGTTACAGGTCCCTTTCCATGAACCAAGATGCGCACACAGCTTATTTAGACCTGCTTGGAACAATTAAGGTACAACCTAACAGCTTAGTCATGGGGGACTTCAACTATCTTTTCATTAATTGGAAAACTTATATGAGCCCTAACTCACTCGCACAAAAGTTCCTGGACTTTAACTCAAATGCCCAGGAACAAATAGTGCACCACCCCACAAGGGGCTCCAATATTTAAGACCTGGTCCTCACCAATATGAGTGACCAATGAATGCCTCAAGTGTAGGGCTTGCACTGGTTAAATCTGACCATACTTCAGTAATTTTTGAAGTAGCAATAACACCAGAACTCCCCAAAGTAGAAGTCAGGCTAAAAAAACTTCACCAAAACTAACCATGCCCTCCTAAGGGGAGGTATAATCGACTTCCAAGTTCCAGTTTCCACAGATGACATTGAAGGCTGTACTAAGGTATACACTGATGTCCTGTATAAACATCTACACAAATGTATAGACATAGCCATGCCAGATAGGATTAAAGCAAGATCCTCAAGAAAAACAAACCATCCTGGTGGATGTCTAGCATTAGTAAATTATACAATAAGCGAAAGAAGATGCTGTCTAAAAATACAGAAGTGAGATCCCAGAACTGGAAGAGCACCCTCAGCCTAAACAAGTAAGACAACTCGTAAAATCTTCAGAGAGCAGCTATAAGAAAAATTTAGCAACCATAGCCAAAGATAACCATAAGGCTTTCTTCAGCTACGTCCACAACCTAAAAGGTAGGGACTAAGATGTGTGCTGAACTAATTGTGGAAGGCATCACACACACACACACACTGACCCTGCAGAAATTGCAAACCTGCTAGCAGACAAGTTTAGTGAAAGTTTCTCCCCCAAGCATACCACAACCATGTTTTCATCATCTACTCCTCCCTGCATCTCCAAAGAGAAAGTCATCAATTTTCTCCAAAGCGAAGAACACAGCCTCCATGGGACCAGATGGCATTCTGGGCTGTGTTCTTAATGCTCTAAAACAAGAGCTAACTACTCTAGTAGGCACTGTATTCAACCACATCCTGAGTACTGTCTTTGTCCCCACTGAACGGAAAACAGTAACTGTTATCCCCCTCCACAAGGATGGCTCGGCAACTGGGTAACTATAGACCCACAAGTTTAACCAGCCTCATGTGCAAGGTAGTGGAACAAGTCATCATGGACCTTATAAATAAGGATAATAGGTGGCCTCCAAACCCTGGATTCATCCTAGTTTGGTTTTGTCAAGGGCAGGTCATGCCTGCTAAACCTGGTGGACTTCTATGAGAACATGACCAGAGCCACAGATGAGTGCAGAACCATGCACCCAGCATACCTTAACTTGGCCAAGGCCTTCAACACTATCCCACATTCGGGCATCACTGACAAACTAACCTAGTTGAATATCAACCCCTATATTGTCAGGTGGGTTGCAAAATGGGAGACTTTACCTCTACTAAAAGACATATCACCAGTGGGATCCCACAAAGGTCAGTGCTGGGTCCCGTCTTGTTTTGCATATACTTCTCAGAAGTCCAGGCCAAAATGGAGTGGCTGTGGCTAACCAAGTTTTCAGTTGACTGCAAATTAGGTGCCATCATAACTAAATGCATAATCATTTCCTTTGGTAAAAAGTGTCCCTGCTAATTATTAAAAAAAAAAAAAAAATACCCTAAATACCAATTAAGCAGTGAGAGACCTGGGAACACAAGTGGAGTGTGACCTCAACCTTGACCACCATGTGTCTACTGTGGTGAGGCATTCTACGTTGCTAACCTGATTAACAAAGGCATCACCTGAAGAGCAAAAGAGCAAAAGAAGTTATAACTCCTCTGTACTCATCCCCCTCATCAGGCCCATTACTGACTATAATGCTCCCTTTGGTATGTACCATACCAGACACCTACAGCAACTTGAGACACCTCAGGGATTTCCAACTAAGAAAATTCAGGGTCTCCAGCGCATCTCTTATACGGACAGACTGAAGTCGCTGTCACTGTACTCAGTAGTATAGACTACTTAGAGACGACTTATGTCTGGTTTACAGGCCTATCTGTGACCCATACTTAATGGAAATGCTGCACATCCGTAAGTTAAATGGGACTAGAGTTGCATGTTTCAGGGACCTCTGTCTAGCCTGCAACATAAACAGGACCTGCTGGAGAGACAGATCTCTCAGAGGTTACCACTCCTCCGGAATAGGCTTCCAATCCCTGTTTTAAGCACAACCTGGATGACTGGATGAGAAACCATAAATTTCTGCTGGGAATTGCCCTGGCTTCTGTCTTGGATATGGGTAGAAAAACTTTGGGCATAGACAATATCTCTCATCTAGTATTATATTGGGATTTAACGGCTAGGCTTGTTAAGACCCTCGGGTCAATAGCCTAGTAACATCCTATGAATCTAAGTACTGTTTTGCTTTTAAAATTTGAAATTATAATAAAACAAGTTGAAATTAAATTAAATATAGAA
The DNA here is from genome assembly GCF_019279795.1 of Protopterus annectens. NCBI lineage: Eukaryota > Metazoa > Chordata > Ceratodontiformes > Protopteridae > Protopterus > Protopterus annectens. The sequence goes on from NC_056747.1 coordinate 846,609,933, forward strand.
ACGGCTTCCTTTTTGTCAAGTCTTTCAGATCTGTGGACTTCATTTGAATGCAAAAGTTAAAAGTAATGTGTTTTTATTTAATTGTATGTAAAACTGAATAAAAAATTATAACCGGTATATTGTCAGTAAACAGTGAAATGATTACCCAACCACAGAATGACAACCGCACATGCAGAGAAAATGTGTGCAACCTTCGCATATGTCAGAGTGCTGTAGAAACAAAACTGGAGATATATTTTATCAGAGTGCAGGTAGTGATAGCTGCTGCTACAAGAAAAACTAAAACCTCTGATTTCATGGGGCCAGGCAACATTCAGTTAGGGAAAACCTAACTAAGCACAAAACAGACATGCTAAACAAAATTTTAACACACGCAGGTATACTTGTGATGGCAAGCTGTATTATCAGATTACAAGGTGGGGGGGGGCTAAGCAGTTTTTAGACCCACCAGTCTGACCATACTCTTTGAAATTATATTGTGGGGCATATTCAAAATGCGTGAGGAATTCTCCTGTTAGATACGAAATAGTATTGGTTTTCAGCTTGAGAATCTTGCCTTTCGAGTTTTTTTAAGAATTAAAAGCAGCACTTTTGGAAAGGATCGACAGCTAGAGCATTCATTATTATTCCATATAATGGATTAATTTCAAAAAGTATAGTCAGTTTTTTTTTTTTTTTTTACCTTTTATTTGATCTCTTCCCACACATAATTAGCTGCCATAACTGTCCTTTTTAATGAGTATTGCTGAGCCAGCCCATGTGTGGCTGTATAGTTTACAGCTGTTGCATGTTTTACCTTAATTCATTTTGTATGGGGAAAGACCCGAAACTGTAAATGTTCTCCAGTACCAAAATGTCCTTTTCTGGATTTATTAACAATAAAAACATCATCTGCAAATAAGGCTAACGTTTCTTGAATACCATACCTGTTATATGTTTGAACCTGCACGCTCATTATTTTCTTTGCCAATGGCTTTAAATGTAAAGCAAATATTAAAGGGGGGAGAGGACATGCCTGCCTTGTTCCTCTGTTCAAACACAGTTTGCCTGAGAGGAATCCGCGCACCTTATTTTCTTACCTGTAACCCTTCGCATATCCTCCTAATTAGGATTGCAGGTTGGCATAATAGTTAGGGTGCTTACCTCACAGGTAAAAGGTACAAGGTTTGATTCCCATCTTTTGTCACCGATAAGTTACTGGCCATGCTTGTAGTAGCCTGCAAACTGATTGCCTAGTATTAACTTATGAACTATAGTCTTTCAGGGAATGCAAATACTTCCATTGCCTTTCACCAGTGTTTCTTCACCAAAATCAGAAAAGCATGCTCTGCAGGTGTTTTCAGTCTAATGTCTTTATCACACCAGGGAGACTGATAAAACTAGTACATTTATTCAGTGTTGTGTTTTGTAGCCTTCAAACAAGTCATTTTAAAGGTACATTGATTACTCCATAGAGAAATTACTTAGGTTTGGGAAACTTTATCTACTCATTCTTAAGGAATTTTCATTACACTTGGCTCTTTTGGGTCACATAAAGGTGACCTTTGCCTGGTCTATGAGGCAGTGCATGATTATTTGTGTTTTGAAAGTTTATGCGTGGAACACACCACTAGGAAACATAATTTAAAAATTAAATAACAGAAAAAGCTGCACCTGTTGCGAAATGATTTATAAGGTTATGGAATAAGCTTTTGTTTAGAATCAGAAGTCACTAATTAGCTTTCTTCAAAAGTAATTTTGATACATCTAGTAGAAAATATCACCGGAGCATTATGACATTCAGACTTACTGAAGTACTTAAAAGCTTGGCATTGAAACTTTTGAACCTATCTAAGCATAGTTGGGAGTTGGAAGAGTTTCACTTCCAATGTAAGTACATTTCTTTCAGCAATGAGCTGCTGAAAGCTCCAAAGAAGAATTTATTAGTATCAGTATTTATTACTCATAGCTCCACATCATAAGGGCTTTGTAGTCCATAGAATAGCTATATTTGATGTTCTTCATGTTTCACTGTTGCAGTCATCACATTTGGGTTATCCCTGCCAGGGTAGCCCTCGGCCGGCCCGAATACCAGAGGCCTTAGTATTTCTGCATCGGTTGCTGTCGCTTCAGGACTGGCGTCAGGTAGTCAGCAGTATAAAGTAAGGCAGTCAACGCCATTACATCAGTCTTTCTTGCCGAGGAGCCTGAAGCAGAAGCAGTTGGCATGAGTGCCAGTCGGCCACTACCCGACTTTCATCTTCCGAATTGAAGCTGAAGTCTTCTAAAGCTAAGTACCCCATTGGGGATCATTTTGTCTTGCTCTAACCGATGTCAGAAAAAGTTAACAATTGTCTCACCTGTGGAAAGTGAATACTGCACAGAGACTTTCATTCTTATTGTGTCACTTGCTTAGGCCCAGACCATGATGTCTCTCGCTGTCACTTTTGTGCTTTGTTCAACACCAGAACTATACGTCGTCGGGCCATTATTGTATCTAGATATTTTCACTTTGTCCTCGAATTTTGATATGGCTTTGGTAAGCTATCCGCAGCAGATCTTCTGAAACAGCGTAAGGATAAAGACAGAGACAGACCGCACAGGTCCAAACCTACCGACGATGCTTCCCTTAAGCTAGTCGTCAATTCTCCGGTCCTCAGTGAGGAGCTTTCGCAGCCCCTGATGCCCATTTCTGTGGATTCGCAGGCCACTACCGATACCCTTTGAGTCCGGTATGCTGTAAAACTCTTCTTCGACTAAGGATCCTGTGGTTGTCTCTACCTTGGATGGGTCTGGAGCCGCTGAGCAGGGCACCGGCTTCTGAGGAAGTACTTTGCAGTACTAATTCTCGACACAAACCGACTTCTTTCGCATCTACCATTCTTTCGAAAACTACAGAGTTTCTAAGGCCCAGGGTACATAGGTTCATAGGTTCATACTAGGCTATCTGCCCTGAGGCAATTATAAGCCTAGCCCGATTCTGTATGGCTTACGCCACCCCTTGATTTGAGTATACTGTGCCCTTTAAGGTTTAGTTTACTGTGCCTCTGTCTAATAGTGACACGGGAGTAATCCCTGGGACAAACCTACGATCCCCCATCCACCTATCGAGATTCTTCTTGAAGAGATTCAGTGAGGTGCTCTGCCTCACATGAACTAGAATTCTATTCCAGAGTGAAGGGAGCCTCTGGGTTATGAACCTATTCCTCCAGCAAGTTCTATTTATTTCTGTGCTGAGGTTCAAGTCCCTCGAGCGTGTGGCTCTAAGGGATTTAGATTTACTGAGGTGGAGCATGTCCATTAATTCTGGATTTGACATACCTTTGTATGTCAGGCATAGATCACCTCGAAGTAGGCGGTATGCAACTGAGTAGAGCTGGAGTTTTTTTTTAACCGAGCAGCATATGGCATCTGTTTGAGACCCTTGATCCACAAACCACACCCAAGAAACCGATGACCCAATCTCAGACACCTGCTTCCTTGTCTCTGTCTCAAATGCTTAAAATGGCAGAAGACCTTATAATGCTGATCAGGGGAAGCCAAGCTACCCCTTCCAAAAGAAAGAGATCTGTCCCCAGTAGTTTTATCTGAACAGGAGTCTGATGACTCTGATGCATCTGAATATGAAGACATGCAACTTTGCTCTGCTTATGACGATTCTGATGCATAGGAATCCATTCCTTCAGCCTCTCCACCCGAGGACTTTTCCTTTGGGGAAACCCTTCATACTTTAAGGGAGCATTTTCAATGGGAATGTCAGAACTCCCCTCGGTCTAAAGAGAGACTCAGAGAATTCTTAGATCTTCCACAGCACAGATCCCTGGCCATTCCTCCTGTCCTGGATGTTGTGGATGATGACTTCTTGGAATCTAGTTTGACTCCTGACACCCTCCCTCCAGCTTCCAGAAAACCCGACAGAGATTAGAGTCCCTGACTCTCACAAATTTATTTTCAAAAATCCTACTGTTGACCCTGAGGTTATTTCTCAAGGGCCTAAAGGAATTAAAGCAACTTCAGCTAAGATTCCCGAGCACTAGACAAATGGAGTAAAAAAGTATACACATATGCTACTCTTGCTGTCAGAGCACTAAATTGCCAATTCCATTTGCTAAAATTTCAGCAACATACCATGGAACTCCTCAAACAAAAATATCATCCTTTCCTGCTTGTGCAGAAAACAGATTTAATGCATTCTGCAAGGCAAGTAACTAAGCAACTTACACTGTGGTTTTGATGCCCTAGAAGTTTCTTGCAGGGCAGCAGTCACCAGTTTTGTCCTTAGAAGGCATGCTTGGCTTAAGGAACAGCCCTTGCCAGACAATGTCAAATCTAAATTCTTGGATGCACCCTTGCACAAAGACAATTTATTTGGCACCAAAGCAGAGGAGGTCTTAAAGATGGAAGAAAAAGCTAAATCTATGCATACAGTTAAGGATTTTCTACAGGTCCAGCCACCCAGGTTCAGCAGGCATTGCCCCTCTAAGCACTGGTCCGTTCTTGCCCCCTCCAGGTCAGGTCAGCAGAGACCCCAGACAGCAGCCACAGGGAATGCAGAGACCAAAGCAATTGAGGTCCTCCACTTCCAAACCAGGGAGTGCAAAGCCACTCCCTCATGGTAAGAACTCTCAATGACTTTCCACTTCACCCCCTCCCTCTACCCACCTGCACTTGCCCCTAGGAGGAAAACTCTCCTTCCACACAAGCACCTGGGCCATCATTACCAACGACCGCTGGGTCATCAACATAGTGCCCCAGGGATACAAATTTTTTTTCCACACACCCCCAACCCTAAAAGGGTTCCCAGATCTTCCTCAAAACCAGTGGGCAGAGGCAAAAAAAAGCAAGTCCTTTACCTGCTGTTTCAGAGCGCAATAGAGCACATTCCTGCAGAACAGATAGGCCAAGGGTTCTACTCCAGACTTTTCCTGGTACCCAGAAAAGAGGGCACCTGGCACCCCATCCTCTATCTATCCATTCTAAACACCTTCTTGGTGACACCAAAATTCAAAATGCTCACCCTCCAGTAACTACTACCTATGCTGTCCAAGAATGCATGGCTAGCCACCCTAGACCTAAGAGGCCTACCTCCACATCCCAGTCAGGGAATCATGCAGGAAATATCTACGTTTCAGGGCAGGATCTCTGCACTTTCAGTTCTCTGTGCTTCCCTTTGGCTTATCTACTGCTCCCAGAGTTGTCACCAAATGTCTGGCTCCCGCCATTGCTTTTTGCAGACAAAGAAATATACAAATTTACCCATACTTAGATAACTGCCTGATTCAGGCAGACGGGAAAAGCTGCTCAAAAACCTGGCCTTTGTAAAGTCTCTACTGACCTCCCTGGGGTACACTATCAACAAAAAGAAATCCAAACTAGTGCCCACCCAAAGGATTATATTCCTGGGAGCAAGCCTGGACACAGCATCCCAGGTGGCATTTCTTAAACCAGAAAAACAAACTTACCTGACAGCCTACTTCTCTCAACTAGCCACCAGAGCCCAGTTATGCAAGCTCTGGGGTTCATGGCATCTTGCATTGTACTCATTCCATATGTCAGACTGCATATGAGGAAACTTCAGTGGTACCTAAAAAGCCTTTGGTGTCAACACTTAAGACCTGGAAACTCTTATACCAATGATACCTTGCCTATGGACAGATTTTCTTTGGTGGGCAGCAGCATGCTGTCACAACAAAGGACTCCCTTTCTCACCACCCCCACCACCCAGACCCTCACCACAGATGCATCAGACTATGACTGGGGTGCGCACCTGGACAGCAGGTGCATACAAGGCCAATGGAGCCCACAGCAAATACATCTGCACATCAACCAAAATGCGATGTTAGCTGTCCAGCATGCATTGACAGCTTTCAGGCCCTTTCTCTCCCCAGAGGCTCTCCTGATCAAAACAGACAACACCACTATGATGTGGTATATCAACAAGCAGAGATGGACTCACTCCCACCCTCTATGCAGGCTCACCATGACCTTTTAGCACACAGTCTCAGCCATGCAACTACACCTGTTAGCACAATTCCTGCCAGGCTCTCTAAACTGTCTGGCAGACAACTTGAGCATAAATCTTCTGGACCCACACGAGTGGCAGCTAGACCAAAGAACCTTCACCCTAATAACTCAGTAATGGGGCACCCCGAAGGTTGACCTCTTTGCTTCCCACTCCAACCATCAGCTCAGCAGGTTCTGCACCAGGAAGCTTCATTGCAGGAACTGGAAAGTGGATGCCCTATCCTTTCCCTGGGTCTACCTCTCGGTCTATGCATTTCCTCCACTACCTCTCATTACCAGGGTACTGCTCAAAATAAGGGAGGAAAAACCAAGGACAGTCCTGATTGCTCCAGACTGGCCTTGCCAGCACTGGTACCCACTGCTGCGCAGCCTGTCCCCACTGCCACCATGGCATCTCCCTTAGTCCCCAACCCTTGTGACCCAGAGGGAAGGATAATTCATGCATCCCCAATTGCAGACCCTCAGTTTGGCAGCCTGGCTTATTCCCTGACCACTGATCAAGCTGCCAATCTCAGTAAACCGGTTCTAGATGTTATACGTGAGGCTAGACATCCTAGCACTAGAAAGTCCTTTGCTGACGAATGGAAAAGGTTCTGCACCTGGATTCAAGCTAAGGGAGCCGATTCGGCACAGCCCTCCCTACCTCTCATCCTGGATTACCTAGCTGACCTGCTTCACAGTGGTGTCTCCTTTTCCTGTATTAAAATTCATGCCTCTGCTATATCTGCTCATTTCACCACTGAGCACCCTCTTCTCACACCCCCTCATCAAACAGTTTCTAAGAGGGGCTAGCAACTTGAGGCCACCGAGAAGAGCATCTACCCCAGCTTGGGACCTAAAGTTTGTGTTGGAAAAGCTCACCCTGCCCTACTTTGAACCAGCATCTTCACAGAGTTAGTTTCTCTCCTGGAAGACGAGCCTTGCTTTTGGCCATCACTTCAGCCAGAAGAGTATCTGAGCTACAAGCACTCATGGCTGTAGAGCCCTTCATCATCTTCTATGCTGACATGGTGTCTCTCAGGACTAACCCATCCTTCATGCCCAAAGTGGTGCCAAGTGTGGCTCTCAACCAATCCATTCATCTGCCCACCTTTTTCCCAACCCACAAAACAAGGGGGAAAGGATCCTGCCCTCTCTAATGTGCACAGACAGCTCAGATTCTACCTATACAGGACTAAATCATTTAGAAAGACTGATCAATTGTTAGTCAGCTTTGCTGCAGGAGCAGAGGGCAAAGCCATATCCAAACAAACCATTTGCAAATGGATAGCACACTGCATCCATTTCTGTTACAAGCGACATGGGAAACCTCCCCTTAAGGGGGTCAGGACTCGCTCTACCAGAGCAGCCTCCACCTCTGCAGCTTTCCTCAGAGTCCCCACCAGGGACATCCTGGAGACTGCCACATGGACATCTATTCACACCTTCAAGCATCACCACCTGCCTATCTTCTCCAAATCCAGGGCAGACTTTGCCACTGCAGTCTTGCAGGGCATCCTAGCCAGCCCCTAGTCTTTTTGACTGCCTCCACCCTTTTCCTCCGCTTTGGGAATCAACCCAAGTGTGATGACTGCAACAGTGAAACACGAAGAGCATAGTACAGTTGTGTACACTTACCATAAATGTAGATGTTCGAGTGTATTCACTGTTGCAGTCCTAGTTTCCCTCCCTCCTTCCCCCTTTTCTTCTCTTTCTCTCTCCTTACAAGGAACTTTTTGGTATTTACTTTCTACTAGTGGGGTTCTTCCACCATATCCTGGCTCCCATTTGGGGGCTCCTGACAGGGCAAGAAAAACTGATATAATGGCATCGGCTGCCTTACTTTATACTACTGACGACCTGATGTCAGTCCTGAAGCGACAGCAAACGACGCAGAAATATTAAGCCTCTGGTATTCCGGGCCAGCCAGGGGCTTCCCCTGGCAGGGATAACCCAAATGCAATGACTGCAACAGTGAATACACTCTAACTTCTACATTTATGGTAAGTGTACACAACTGTACTTTCTTGTACATGCCTTCTTGGCACAGGTTTTGTCCAAAAGAATGTCCTTGGACCATCCCCCGCATACCTGGTTAGCAAATGCAAAATAAAGGTAAATCCTCTCCCTTGACATCTCTCTCTGAATGTTATGCAGTTCCTGATATGTAGCAAGGTACAACTATTTCTCTTTTTTGTTTCTTGTATCATATGTTTTTGTGTGAAAGAACTTGGGGGAGGGGGCTTCCCCTCTATTTATGGGTGTTTCTTTAATAGTATTAATAAGATGGTTTAAGAGAAGAGGGTGATCTGAGGAACACTGCCAAAGAGTTCTACCTATGAGCACCATTCCCTTTGGGAAGGACAGTTCTACAATGAGCATTCTGCTGACTGAAGTCATCTGAAGCTCTTGAGTAGCAATAGGTGTTGTGTATTCTTATTTGTACCTCAGTGTCTCTCCTGTAATGATGCATTGTGCTCTTGAGTCATTGTTTTAATAACTTCCAGACTCCATTCCTGTTACTTTAATTTGTGGCTTTCCAAAATGATCATTAGGAATAAGTCATTTTTGGATGGTAAGATTTAGTTTAAAGCTTCCAGTTACTGGTATGTCTCAGAATATATTCTTTTCTTAATATTGCAAAACTAAGGTTTTTTTTTTTTTTTTTAACACCTCATGATTTGTATCACTTGTACCTTTTGTCTTCACCCATAGCTTTCCGATCATGGGTAACAAGAAAACATATTCTAAGGATGCATATTGCTGCTGCAGTCCTACAGAAAGCCTGGAAAAAATGGAGAGTAAGTTTATTGAGTTCTGTTGTGCAGCAAAGTTGGATTTGTAGCTGAATAACATAAATCAGAAATTAAAATTGTCTTGGTGTTCCTTCAGATTTCAGTCCTTTAACATATCTTTGTTAGTCTGAAACAAATGTTCTGTCATGTTCTTTCAATGTACAGATTCTCCTGTCATGGATTATTTCTACATTTATGTGCCCATTTCAGTGGTACCTAGAGACTGTTGAATGAGTACACAGACTTCATGTTCTTCAGTACAAAGGGTTTATTTTAGTACCTTTTTTCTTGAATTACAAATGATGACCTACTCCAGTAACCAGGGATGTTAATCATATTGATCAAAATGCTGCAGCTGCCTTAGCTATGCTGGTTATATTCTGCCAAGAAAACAGTTCAGCTTCCAAAGCTTCAGGGCACCTTCCATGCACCCAAACTGTCAGGCAGTTTGAGCGGAGCTGACTAAAAGAAATGTTTGGGCACAAGCCCTTCAGCACTTCACTACCACCAGAGAATGCTCCTCTAAGGCTTTTGAAGATTGACAGTTGGCTTTTGCTGTTCCTTTGGGCAGTTTAGTTCCCTTTAGGGGGGACTTCCATTTAATAATTCCGTTTATTGATACTTTCCTCTTCAAGAAAAGTTATTTTAAAGCTAGGAGTTTGTGTTTCAGTGAACAGTCATGAGACTGTACTGTACTTTTAAATGGGTGTGATCTTTTTCCTGTCATTCTAAAAGTTGTTTAAAAACATTTTTTCTGTGGATAATTTTATGTTACTTTGTGGGGCAAGAAGAGTGTTTACATGCTTTTTACTGTGTGTTTTTGTGAAAAAGGTGACTTTGTTTTTACTGGCATTTGCTGCTTGTTTTCCTCATTGGATCCACAGCTGATCCTTCTTTCAGCCACAAAAAGAAAATGTTAAGCAAGCAGCCGTTACCATCCCAGCAGGCTAACAATTTGCCTCATCCACAGGTAGGTGACTGCTGTGGCCATTAGTTGTACCTCAGACTACCCTTTTAACCCGGATCCCTTAGGTGAAGCACCAGAAGATGAATGGACCTGGGGTTAACTGCATCCTTCCCTGTTTTTTCAGAATGTTGTGCCCATCCCTGGGGAAGCTGCTGCTATTACTAACATTATTGGCACCAGTTTTCCTGTCAGAAAGAAAACTTAAACATGTATTTACTCCTCAAATTTCCTTAGACAGTAGTTGTTCACTGGGTCTGGCACGGGGTTTAGTTCAGGCTATTGATCCTTGTAAAGTAGCTTCTAATATAAGAAAGAGGGATACTTCCTTTCCTGAAGAGATTCAAGGTTCTGAATCTGGATGGGGGGGGGGGGGGGGGTGAAGGGGCAGATGTAGGTTTTCTCCTCAGATTTCCAAGTCAGACTTTGGGAGACCCTAGTTTCTTAGTGTACGTGTGTGGAAGGATCTCTTACTTTGAGACTGTTTCTAGAATGTGCCTCTGTTTTCAATGGGAGAAAGCGGAGGTTTCTTGTTCCCTAAGCAAATACTATGAGCTGTAAAGAAGGAATTTCCAGACCCTGCATCAATTCCTTCAATTTGGTCAGCCTTGAAGGATGTGTGCGCTACTGCCTGCAATTTTCCTGGCTGTCAACAGCTGTCCCTAAAAAAAGCAGATGGGATACATAACGTTCCTTAGTCGTCTTAAGTTTTTTTTTTTCACTCTTGCCAAAACTGTTCCCAACTGTAGCTTCAGTTAATCCTTCTGCTGCTAAACATTTAGTTAATTCCAATCCTATTTCTGATCAGGATGGAAATATTAAGCATGGGGAAAAATGTATGCTTCTGCAACTTTGATTTTCATGATTTTGAACTGTCAGGCTCATATGTTAAGGTTTATACTGATTGTGCAAGTGTGAGGAATGTTTTGTCTGCAGTTTCTTATTGACTAAAATCTGCTTTAAATGTATTTTCTTCTGTTCAAGTCAGGTTGTGTGTGTGTGTGTGTGTGTGTGTGTGTGTGTGTGTGTGTGTGTGTGTGTGTGTGTGTGTGTGTGTGTGTGTGTGTGTGTGTGACTCAATGGTTATGACCACTGGTACTGTTTTTAGGAAGTTTGTATGGCTGTGTTCTCAACCTCCCAGATGTTAAAAATGAGATTTTAAGTTCTCCTTTAGATAAAGATTTAGTTTTGGCCCTTCTGCTGCAGAGGTCATCAAAAAAGTGTGACAAAATGGCAGCTGGTTCAGGGAATCAATTTTCAGCCCTTCTTTTCCAATTTTTCCAATTGATTCTCCTAATTCCGCATCCAGTTTTGGTAAGAAACGAAAAGTCTCAACAAAATGCAGGTAAAAAAGTTTAAGACGACATTGCAAGATTGGTTCTAAGAGGTATTCTGGAAACTCCAAAAACCAAGGGCAGTTCAGTAAGGCAGAATGGCTATTTAAGATACTTTGTTCTCCTTTTTTCTTCCAGAAGGTCTGATTATCCACTGTTCTGTTTGGCAGCAGATGGTTTCAGACAAATGGGTTCAGAATATCATTCATCAATGTTACAGATGGCAATGGGAGGAAATTCTTCCTTTCCAGGGAGTAATTCTTTAACGTCCAGAAGAGACTCCTGTTTCCACATGTCCATCATATGCTATCCTAGTGAGTGATGGAACCAGTTCCCCCCTTCCCAGGTGAGAAAGGAGCTTTATTCGAGGATGTTTAGTGCCAAAGAAAGAAAATGCTTAGAGACCATTTCTGTATTTTTCTTTACTAAACCATTTTTCGACAGTGCCCAAATTGAAAAAGATATCACTTCACAACCTATTGCCTCCTCTTCCTCATTCATGTTTCCTGTGGATAGTGTACCACACCAAATAGAAACATGCTGTGTTGTGTCTGGCTCTGAGTACCTGCGCAAGTGGTCCTATGGACCTGCAAACGCAGTGAAACAAAGAATAAAAGTAGAATAACAGAGCAAGACAACAGCCAAGCAATGGAAGTTTAAAACCTTCTGTGAAGCAAAAGAAAATGTCCGTAATTGTTTAATAAGCATCTTTATTGGAGTAAAATCATCTGGCAGATAAACGCTGTAGACAGTTATCTGGCAGACGATTTTACTCCAGTAAAGATGCTTATTTAAACCATTACAGACATTTACTTTTATTGCTTCTTAGAAGGTTTTAACTTCCTTTGCTTGGGTTTGTCGACTTGCTCTGTACTACTTTCATTCACATTTCCTGGTACATTAAACTCTCAGTTAACCAGCACCCATTGGGGACTGGTATATGCCGGATAACTGTAGTTTCTGGTTGCTTGAGAGTTACTATTAAAAATAGGCCTGACTAATACTGTACCCTATTGTATTTGTTTGGTTTGACTTGTTTGAAGGTTGGGGGGGAGAGGGAATTTATTCCTATCTTCCTTTTTAAAACTCTCTAAACATAAGGTATGTTTCTGCAGAGGGGGGCCAGAAAGTGCAAAACATTAAAATTGCACTGTATTTCTTCGATTTATGTGTTTTCTGGATGTTGAGAGTTTACTGCACTGGATTTAAAATATGCTTATCATATTCCTATTCATCCAGACTTCAGGTATTTCTTAATGTATTCCAGACACACGCAACCTTATCAGTTCTCTACCTTACCCTTTGGACTACCCACTGCACCAAGAGAGTTCACAAAGTGTATACCTTCAGTTATAGCTCACTGCAGGCTACAGGGTGTCTGCATTTTTCCATATTTAGATGACTTGCTTATCTTTGCAGAGTCTCTTTCAAAGCGTCAAGGATCTATGTCTTGGGTGAGAGATCTTACACAAGCTGGGATTCCAAGAGAACATTTAAAAGTCTTTCTTGACTCCGTCTCACAGAATTGTTTCTGGGATGTCAACTAGACACCACAATTTAAAGAGTGTTTCTTCCACAGGGGAAAAAAATATCTATAGCTAGATCTATTTCTAAGGTTTTTCCTTTTGATCACTGCAAGGGGAATACCTCAGGATTTTGGGTCTGATGACTTCTGTGATTCACATGATACTCATGGCAGGACTCCAAATGAGAACGATACAGTAGTATCCGAAGTCTTTTTGGTCCTATCATAAACACAGCTTGTTTTTTTAGGTCCCAGTGCTGGGATTTGTCAGAAGTTAAATCACTTGCTGGAGACAACAAATGTGATGTCATCTTCATTCTGATTCGCATGTGGGTCACAGATCTGATCCTCTGATCTGACTAGGCCACCTTCTACATACTTCAGCTTCCAGACTTGAGCTTTCCTCTACCCACAATCCTCTGCACTAAGCAAAGCTTCCTCAGATCTTGTTTGCCACCATTTGCGTTGGACGTGCTCTCCAATGCTTGAGCAGCTAGTTAGTTACTATTTCCTCTTCAGACAAGTGTTATTTTTTGTGATGTAGTTGTTTTTCAGTCTTCCTCCCACCCACTAAGTTTTTGCTGGCATTAGGGCAATTCAAGTCCCTTGTTTGTTTTTCTCCTACAGTGGATATAAAAAGTGTACACACCCCTGTTAAAATGCCAGTTTTTTATGATATAAGAGACCACAGTAAATCATTTCAAAACATTTCCCATCTTTAATATGACCTATAACCTGTAAAATTCAATTGAAAACAAATCTGTTAGGGGAAAAATTTTAAAAATAAGTACAATATGGTTGTGCAAGTGTGCACACCCTTAAACTAATAGGTTCATAGGTTTATACTAGGCTATCTGCCCTAAGGCATTTATAAGCCTAGCCCAAATTATTGTGGCTTACGCCACCCCTTATATGAAAAAATACTGTGCCCATTAGTTTGTTGTGCCTCTGTCCAGCAGTGACCCAGAGATGATTCCCGGGGTAAACCTACGATCTCCCATCCACAGGTCTAGATTTCTCTTGAACAGAGTCAGCGAGGTGCTCTGCCTCACATGGACCGGGATTTTATTCCACAGCATAGGGAGTCTCTGAGTGATAAATCTATCCCTCCAGCACGTCCTATTTATATCCGTGCTAAGGTTTAAGTCGCTTGCTCTAGTGGTTTTGGTGGATTTGGATTTTTTGAGGTGGAGCATGTCCATTAATTCCGGGTTGGACATGGCCTTGTATGTCAGGCACATGTCACCTCTGAGCAGACGGTATGCGACTGAATAGAGCTGGAGTTTCTTCAATCTGGCAGCATATGACAGATTTTGGAGTCCCTTTATCCTTTTGGTGAGGAACTTTTGGGGTCTCTCCAATTGCTGCAGATGTCGGGTGAGATGCATCCCGAATGGGGCATTGTACTCGATCATTGGTCTGATAAGTGAAGAGTACAGGGGAACAATGACCTCACTAGATCTGGATGTGAATCCCTTCATGATCAGGTGGGCAATGTAGAAGGTCTTTCTAACCACTTTAGCAATGTGAGTGTCAAAAGAAAGGCCACTGTCAACCTGGGTCCCCAGGTCCCTGATAACCTCTTCTGTGCTTAGTGGATTGCCACCTATATGGTAGCTTGGGGTTACCTTGTTTTTCCCGAAGGGTATGACTATACATTTTTTGGCATTTAACTTCAGGCCATGGCTCTGGCACCAGCTATCTGTTTCCGTGAGTCCCTTCTGAAGGATATCAGTGTCCGATGCACTTTCCACTATGCGCCCAGTTTGCAGTCATCTGCAAACTTTGTCAGCCAAAGTCCTCCCATGTTGGCCTGTACTTCTGAGAAGTAGATGCCAAACAATAGGGGGCCAAGGACCGAGCCCTGTGGGACACCACTTGTGACCGGCTTGGAGTCTGACACAGCGCCAGCAACTCTAACCCTGTGGGTTCTGTCCTTAAGCCAGTTTGCAACCCATCTTGTGACATATGGGTTTACATTTAAGCTGGTAAGTTTTTCTACAATACCCGAGTGGGGTATTGTGTCGAAAGCCTTTGCAAGGTCAAGGTAGGCTGTATGGACTGCCTTTCCCTCATCAATGGCCTTGGTGACTATTTCGAAGAAGTCGACCAAGTTCAAAAGGCATGATCTTCCCTTTTCAAAGCCAAACTGGGTCGGGTCCAATGTCTGCAAGTCCCCTATATCTTTGTTTATGAGCTCCATTATGATCCTCTCCATAGCTTTTACTTTGTTGAAGCACCTTTTAATGTAATTACAGCATTCAGTTATCTTGGGTAGGAGTCTATTAGCATAGCACATCTTGACTTGGCAGTATTTGCCCACTCTTTCTTGCAAAAGCACTCCAAATCTGTTAGATTGTGAGGGCATCTCTTGTGCACAGCCATATTCAAATCACCCCACATCTACTGGATTTAGGTCTGGACTATTCCACAACTTTAATTTTCTTCTGGTGAAGCCATTCTTTTGTTGATTTGGATGTATGCTTGGGGTCATTGTCGTGTTAAGGTGAAATTCTTCTTTATCTTTATCTTTCTAGCAGATGCCCGTAGGTTTTGGGTCAAAAGTGACTGGTATTTGGAACTGTTCATAATTCCCTCCACCTTGACTAAAGCTCCAGTTCCAGCTGAAGAAAAGCAACCCCAAAGCATGATACTGCCACCAGTTTCACCATGGTGATGTAAAAGTGTTTTTGCACCAAACATACCTTTTGGAATTGTGGCCAAAAAGTTCAACCTTGGTCTCATAGACCATAACACATTTTCCCACATGCTTTTGGGAGACTTGATGTATTGTTTTGCAAATTTTAGCCAGGCCTGGATGTTTTTCTGTGTAAGGAAAGGCTTCCATCTTGCAGTCCTACCCCATAGTCCAGACATCTGGAGAATACTGGAGATTGTCACATGTAGTACACAACCAGTACTTGCCAGAAATTCCTGCAGCTCCTTCAGTGTTGCTGTAGGTCTCTTGGCAGCCTCCCTGACCAGTATTCATCTGGTATTTTCATCAATTTTGGAGGGACATCCAGTTCTTTGGAACGTCACTGTTGTCCCATATTTTCTCCACTTTTTGATGACTTGTCTTCACTGTGTTCTATGGTATATCCAATGCTGTGGAAAGTTTTTTTGTACCCTTCTCCTGACCTGATACCTTTCAACAATGAGATCCCTTTGCTTTGTAAGCTCTCTGCGAACCATGGCTTTTGCTGTATCAGGCAACTGAGTAAATGTCAGGAAAATCCTACTAGGACAGCTGAGCTTTATTTGGGGTTAATCAGTCTGTTTAATTAATTGTAGGTGTCTACCCAAGAAGACTGAATGTTGTAATTAAATCAAGAGGTGCTTCAACAAAGTATTAGTTTAAGGGTGTGCACATGTATGCAAATCAGCTTATTGTAAGTTTTTTATTTTTCATAATTTTCCCCTAATAGATTTGTTTTTCAGTTGAATTGTACAGGTCATAGGTCACATTAAAGGTGGAAAAAGTTTTGAAATTATGTATTGTGATCTCATTTTTTTATATCACAAAAACCTGGCATTTTAACAGGGGTGTGTACACTTTTTTATATCCACTGTGTATAATATAGATTTTAGCTGGTGGTTAAGAGTTGTTATAGTTTATTATAATCGTCATTGTTGAAATTAGCAATTTCAAAAAGTTCTTCTTTTTGAAGTTCTAGATAAGCTTACAGGGTTTAAAAGATGTTCAGAATGCGAGCATATAAAATTCCACACACTAATTCATATGAAAAAGGTGTTTATTGTTCAGGTGCGGTGAACTTAATAGTCTATGTGCCATTTGTGAGGGGTTTAACCCCAGAACAATCGCGGATAGGCATAAATTTAATATTAAAAGGAATTCTGCCTATATTCACTCTTTCTTCTCCAGGGCCTTACACCCCCAAACACGTTATAGCAGCTTCTGTTCCAGACTTTGACGCACCCTCATAAGCACCCCAGGGCTTCATCAGAACCTACAACTAAAGTTTCCAAATCTTTGGATTCTACAGTCCCAGGATCCAAAAGTCCTCTCAGATCAGTCTGTGCCTATGCCAAAGACTTTAACTGTTGTTTCATATCTGGCTTCGTCCGGATCTGTGGCTACCACGGCCCCTTCAGATCCTACTTGTCCCTCTGATCCAAGGAGGTCAGATCAGAAGACTCATTCTTTGCTATCTTCTACCTTAATATCGGAGCCTAGGACTTTGGTTCTGAGGACTGGGAGCCGGTCACTGAAGTCATCCATCCAGTCCTTCTCCCCCACAGTGCCAAAAAAAATTTTGCAAACTCTACCAGTCCCATCCATTGTCTGTAGCTTCATCTAGACCCTCCAGAAGCCTTTCAGAATATGATGTAGACAGGCTGGTAAGGAAGATTATCAGTGGTCATATCCAGATGGAGGTCTTGTCGACTCCTCCCCTCTTGGATTCGTGAGCCTTCCAGCCAATGTAGACTCTCCTCCTTCTCTGATTCGACCCTTGTTTTTGGAACCCCAGAACCTTAGCCTTCTGAGAGACTCTGTATCAGACTTGAGGACTTTTGCTTTCTCTACTCTGATAGTTGCCTTGACCACCTCTGCTCAGAGATCTTTAGATCAGAATGGGTCAAGGTTCAGCTCAGATTTTGTCAGAGCCATCTCTCCCCCTCAGTGCTTTGGCTCTTGACAGCATGGATCTGATTCTATCTGGGAGCCATGGATCCTAGGCCATTGTTATTTCATCTTTGAGAGCTTTAGCCCTGATGAAGTTGGTCAGGGGTTCTCTGGGTCCCTGCCTTTCCAGGTCATAGAAAAATCTTTCTTTGCAGACAGAAGCCTGATCTCTAGCTACTGTTATGCCCCATTGCTTATCATTGAAATGGGAACTGGGCCTTCCATTCCTGTCCAGGGTCAGCCCATCTCAAAGTATCCAGGATCTTCCACCTGAGCATCTCACAGAGGAGGTCCCTCAGAAGACGACTTGTAAAAGGAGGCACTTAGACTCCCCCATGGAATCTTGTTACCGAAGATGCATATTTCTGTGAGGGAGAAGGATCCCCAAAATCACCACCAGAGGACGTCTCCTTTGCAGACATTTTGGAACTTTTGAAAGAGGTGGTTGGCCATCCCAAGATCATACTTCCAAAGAGTCTGTATTTCTGGTGGTCTTCAGGATGGACCTTTCAACATCTTGGGTGACCCCCCCCCCCCCCCCCCGGCGGGACCCTCTCATAAATCTGGTGGCCCGCCGGACAATATAGAGCTGGTGCCTAAACGACCTGACAAGATCCTTTTGCCCCCTGAAATTGTTCCTTTTGGTCTAAAGGTATTCCAGTTGACACTATGGTGGTGCCAGCCGCCACTAAGAAGGAGCTAGCTGAACAGAGCTCTACTGTCCATCCGCCGAACAGGGAGTCAATAGCATTAGGTTCAGCAAGTGTGTCTATGCTTCGTCCATTTTCACACTGAGAGTGCTCAATTACTTGGCACATTTTACTGGTCTGCAGAGAGACCTGGTCAAGGAACTCTGAGTCATTGGTGGAGGCCTGGAGGCCATGCTGACAAGGGAATTTGGGAAGGTTTCTCTGAAGCTGGCCACTTTCTTCCCATGCCAATTCGTCCATGAGGCTCATCTCTCTCAGTGGAGGGTACCTCACAGGCAGCCAGCACTGGCATTGCTGTATGCAGACATGCCAGGATGAGGCTCTGTGACTTTGTGGAGCCTTTAAGGCATCTTTTGTCACTACTCCCTTTGATTTCTCCTTATTTGGATCATCAGTTAGACACCTTGACCTGCAAGAACGCAGACAAGACTTTGTCTGCTAGAGATCAAGTTTTCAATCCCTCAATGGACTTACTCCAAGAATCGGAGAGTGGCCAAGAAAATTGGTTCCATAAGTCTCCAGGCTCTTTTCCTGACCAATGAGGAGAGTTCCCCTCCAGATGCAGAGTTGGGAGCTTTAACGTGAGATGCCATCCCAGAAGCAGAGGAGGGTCTGCAAAATCAGGGCTTTGGGGAACCCTTTTCTGATGAGCCCTCTCAGCATTCCTGAAGCATTGCCCAGCTGCTCTGCCCTGGAGGCATTCAGGGACTATTTTTCTCAGCACTCAAATGCCTGGGCCCAATTAAAAATGTTTGGGTGCAAAGCACAATATCCAGAGGCTATTACACCCTCCCAAAACACAAAATATGCTCCCTGATGTTTCACCCTGTCAGAGTGAGTCATCAGTCTTAGAAATTCAAAAGCTACTGCAAAAAAGTCATCCAAGAGGTCCCAACCGAACAGAGAGGATCCAGAAAATATTCTGCTTCTTTTTAGTGCCAAAGAAGACCAGGGACCTAAGGCCAGTCTTGGACCTCAGCAAACTGAGCCTCTACATAAACAAAGTGAAATTTCAGATGGTTATGGTACAGTCCATCCATCTGTTAAGGAAAGACAATTGGATGTGCGCTGTGGACTTTGATGCATATTGTCACATCAAAATACAGGTGCCCCAGGAGTCATTTGCACTTCAGGCTTGGGAGCCAGTCACTACCAATTCAGAACCCTACCATTTGGACTCACCACAGCCCCAGGATGTTTACCAAATGCATGGAAGTGGTTGCAGCTCCTCAACTTGTGAGGTTTTCGGGTGTTCTATATCTAGACAACTGGCTGATGATTGCCCCCAACCAGGCATCAATTATCTCATGCTAGAGATTACCTGCTTCAGATATTGGATTTCCTAGGCATCACAGTAAATCAGGACAAGTCACAACCAATACCAGTTAAATCCTTGGAGTTTATCGGGGCTCACTCAGGTGAACGCAGTTAACCCAAACAGTGTTGCCCCCCCCCCCCCCATATTGGATAGTCATCTTGAGGAGTCCAAACTTGACTAGTTCTTCCTTCTCCTCCCACCAGGCTTTGTTCTTCAGGCTTTTGGATCAATGGCAGCTGCCATAACGTTAGTACCTCTGGCAAGGTTCTGTATGCATGTTCTGCAGTGGACCTTGGCTGTGCAGTGGTCTGTTCTTCACCAGTCACTATCTGTTCCTATCAAGTTGACTAAAGTTTGCAGAACCCACCTGGAATGGTGGATTAATTCTGATCTCTTAGTTGGCAGACCATTCTTCCCATGCCCACAGTGACCACAGATGCTTCCCATGTAGGTGGGGGGGGGGGGCATTTCAAGGGGAAAGATGGTCCAAGGCACGTGGACTCCCATAGAGACCAGATTGCACATCAGTGTCCTAGAGGTGAGAGCAGTCCTGTTGTTGCAAGCCATGTGGGATGTTCTCTCTCTGGAGACTATTGCAGTTCACGCAGAAAATGTCAGTAGTCTGCTACACCTGTGGCTCTGCTCGACAGGGGCACAGGAAAATAACTTTCTTGGGTGGCATAAACCAGGGAACCTTGTTAGCTAGGCTTGCTTAGGCCCTTGGGCCAATAGCCTAGTACCTACCTATGAACACCAACAAACAAACAAGGAGGGACCCTTTCTCACCCCCTTTGCAGAAAGGCCACGAGAGTTTGGGAATGGGTGATCTCTTCACAAGGCTTTCTCACTGCAACTCGCATACTGGAGGAAATCCAGCGCGCTGGTGGACAGACTCAGAAGGTCCATCCTGAGGCCCCATGAGTGGTCCCTCAACCAAACAGTAGCAAGTCAGATTTTCAGCCACTGGGGCCATCCTTGCTGTGATCTATTTGCTTCCTGTCACAACAAGTGCAGCAAGTACTTCGCACTGATCCCCCACCTGGGGAGTCCCAGAGGGATGCACTAGTCCATGATTGGCCCTTTGGTCTTCTTTATGCTTATCCTGCACTGCTGTTGATCCCAGAATTCCTTCAGAAGGCCCAACTGTTGAAGAGCACTGTAATACTCATTGCACCTTATTGGCCTCCTCAGATTTGGTTCCACTTCCTCTGGTCTAATCTGAAGTATCCTCCTTGCATACTGGAGCCCAACCAGGACCTCCTAACTCATCCATTACTAGGACTCCCAAGATCTGACTCTCAAGCTAACTGCATGGTTTCTCCAATTCTAATGATTGTTAAAGGGTCCTGGCTTTCATCTCCAGTCAAGAATATTGTTTTAGCTTCTCAAAAGGCATCCACGAAGAAAGTATACAGAAGCAAGTGGGGCAGATTTTCTATTTGGGCCGCTAAAGAGAACATTGATTTTGCTTCAGCTTCTATCCCTACCATCCTCTCCTTTCTTGCTTCCCTGTTTAAAGAAGGATCAAGCTTTGCTGCAATTAAGCTTCAACTGACTGCCATAAAATTTCCACTCTGGCTTATCAGGATCTGTATCTTCGAGGTTATGTAGAGCTTTTATGAAGGGGGTTTCCTATCTCAGACCCCCTATCAAAGACCCCACTCCTCCTTAGGACCTCCCCTTAATTCTCCAAGGTCTAACTCAAAAACCTTTTGAGCCAGCCAGTGATTGTGACGTAAAATTTTTGTCTTGGAAAATAATTTTTCTAGTGGCCATTATCTCAGCAAGAAGAATTTCTGAATTACAAGCTCTTGTTATTGGAGTTAATAGAGGATGTTATGGCTGAGGTGAGAGCTAGTAGAAATTCTAAATTCACCCCCATTTTGGGAAGTGATACTTTGGAACGTGATAAGTTGGAAGGGCACATGGGGCAGGTTAGTTTGCTAGCCAGCAAGGATAATGCTAACAATGAAAATCCAAGCCGTTCAGATTTAGATAAGAAAGGAACCTTTGGGGGTAATTATGTTAGGTTTTACAATCAGAACACACCAAGGATTAGAAACATCATTGCACAACACTGGGACAAGTTTAGTTGTTCTGAACTGGAGGTACTATTTATGAGCCCATTAAAATTTACCTACAAAAAAGGAAAAAACCTTAAGGAGTTATTGGAGAAAGACCACAAGTTGTTGTATGGAAGAAAACTAGGAACATACAAGTGTGGACATTGTGCCCAATGCTCTTACATCCTGAAGCAGAATTCAGTGAACATAATGGAGAGGGACTATCTGGTCAAAAGTAGTAGTTTTTCCAATTGTAATAGTGAAGGTTTGATTTATTTAGCCCTATACAAAGAATGTGGCGCATTCTA
>NC_056747.1:846639079-846676579 GCF_019279795.1 Protopterus annectens
AATTTTTGTAATATAATCCATTTCTGCATAATTACCACTCTGCCCCCCCCCCCCCCCCCCCCGTTTGGGTTTCATGATTCTAATATTCTTATTGTAACACAATTCCTTTAGTAATTTTTATTCAGCATTTGTTAGTGTTCTGCGTGATGATGATTTCTGTAAATTGACTGAATTCAAATTCACACCACTTATCAAGTATTACAAGTGGTAAGGAAAGGGGTGGATTAAAAGTACTGCTCCTGCGTAACATAGTATTCACATCTGAACCTCTATATCTTTAAAAAGACATTTTGAAATGGAGCTTTCTAATAATTTCAAGTCCACAATAATGTTTTCTACTTGTAATGGCACAGAGGGAACGAATGTATAGCTTCTACTTAATAATTCCCTATCAGCATATTCTGTCCAATAGCAATAATGGGTGTACTTATAAACTTTAAAGTCACCTGTAAAGTTACAAATTATGTTGAGCCTTCATTATAATACTGCTCCAGATCAGGAAGCAAAGTTATTTCCTCCTTCATCTGCTGCCCTCTTGGATATAGCTCCTCTGTCCATGTTGGTGGTTCCTGTTGTAAGAGAACTCCTAATGGTGTTTTTTCCAGTTCTGTAGACTCTCGGATCTTCTCAAATTGGGTCATTTTAAAGGGCGAGTTTCATTAGGTTGATCTCCTATTAATAGCTTTAGAGCTAGTTTCGTCATCACCATTCGAAAAACCCCGCCTTTCGTTTGTTCCCATTGGTTAGGGATAGGCTCTCCCTTGCAAATATTCTAACCTATCCCTTTCAATCTTTCTCCTTCCACTTTTGAATGTCACTCACAATTTTATCAGTATGAGAAAAGATGTTATATTGCAGTTGCTTAGAGGAAAACAAGAAATCTTTTTTGATGTTGGAATCAAGTTGTGAAACTTCGTAAATGAGCTGATCAATATCATGTTGGTCGTGTTTGAGTGTCTCTAATAATTCAACACCCTATCAAATAGCTCTATCAGCTCATAGTGTAAGGGAGAACCAGGAATTAAACCCATGGGAAATTTCCAATTACGTAACCCACAGAGAATTTGTTTGCTTTTAACCCATTATAACAGATATCTGTTCACAATTGCAATTTTCGGCACTTGAGCAGTAAATGTTCAAACCTGTCCATCACATGTTGCAATGTGCCAATACGGTTGGTAGAAACGTTTTGAAATTCAAAAGTTCTGTTTAACCAAGTGTCCAAGTTGTAAACCTGATTGGAAGTATTAAGAAGCCTCCGTTCAGTCTTGTCATGGGCTTCACAAGCCCCAACACGATTATCAGGGTCCCCTGAGGTTGCAGGCATTTTGGGGTATTATTGAAATTCAAAGTATTATCCAAACTATTACCTTTCCTCACAAGACCCACAAGTTCTTCACTCAGCTGCTGAACAAGCTGAGTTGAGACCTATACTGGTGATATTGTTTACATTGGTAGTACAGACCCTAGCATCCATGTTCTATTCAGCCGCTGCAGACATACCATTAAACATGTAAATTAAAACACTAAGACCCGAACAAAAACAGCTGTAACAAATAACTGTAGATACCAGCACGACGGCAACTTTAGTTAAAACACCAGGTACTTTATTTAAAAGGATTTAACGCTTTTGCCAGCTTGTATATCAGACTTCAGAATCCTAAATTATGTTAACACTTAAAACCATTTAAATATAAATGTATTAAATCATGTGACTACTAAAACCAATAAAATGCAAGGCAAATACATTCAAATAATTCCCAAATTAAATAGCATTATATTACATAGGACTTTAATCGCAAAATGCTAGCATACTAATTTAACTAATTTTCTGTCACTTTAAGTGCATTACTATATCTTTATTTGTACATATTTGCTGATCTCAGTCTCTGTAAACCTATACACAATGTCCAGTTGTATATTATACATATTGTATATGTTCTAAAGATATTGGCTCACTTAGGCTAGTATTTGTAAACTCTTTTTTACATTAATTATGTTTTTTGTCTTTTGTATTTTTCTCTGTGTGGGGCTTTTCTCCCCAGGCCTCCACTAAAAAAGGACATGTTGTCCATTTGGATTATCCTGGTAAACAAATGTAAAATAAAATAAATAAAAATAGAAACATGTTCCTTTAAACATGGTGGAATACAGGCATTTAATTTTGTCTGCCAAATCATTTACTTTAATTCAATAAAGTCTTTCCAGGGCCCACCCCGGCTTCATTACTAATCAAATCAATACCAAAAAAACCCCACAAAATTATTCTCAGGTTGCACATGAACATGTCTGTATAAATAATTCCTATACTTTTTATTTGTAATATCTAATGTGTGCTCATATATTCTCTCCCTAAATCTACTCTTGTCTTCCCAATATAGAAACTACTATATTGGGAACATGATGTCCTTCAAGAATGCAACTGCAGTCCTGTCATATGGGTTGTCCTGCCTCAGGCAGCCCTTCGGTCGGCCGGATTCCAAAGTCTGGGTCCGGCGTCGGCTGATGTCGCCTCTTCCCTGACGTCAGAGCGGCTGGGGTATAAAAGCATCAGCTGACGCCATCTTCTTCAGTCTTTCTTGCCACGTGGTGCCCGAAGCAGAAGCAGTTCGCAAGTGCCTGTCGGCCCGCTCCTGTGTTTTCAGATACCAAAGTCATCAAAAAGCGAAGTACCCCGTTGGGGAATCTTTTCTTGCCTCAGCCGATGTCAGACAAAACTGAAAAAGTTAATAATTGTTTGTCTTGTGGTAAACAAATACCTCATAAGGACTTCCATTCTTACTGCCTTCCCTGCCTTGGCCCAGGCCACGACGTCTCGGCCTGTGCTGCCTGTGCTTGCTTCAACAAGCGCACACTTAGGCACCGGGCAGAATATGCTGAAGACATTTTGGGGAAAATTACTTCTATATCATGCCGTCGGAACTTCCGACAGCACATGTTTCCAAAAAACGGAAGGACCGGGACTGACCTTTGCGGCCCGTGACTTCCACCAACACCACGCCTAAGCCTACCGCGAGTGCATCGGTCTCTTCGGAGGCGGTAATTCAACCGCTCCAGGCCGACACCGCTTTACCGCACACTTCGGTCCCAGAGGCTTCCCCGGTGCCGGTTGTTGTTTTTCCCCCTGAAACCGAAGCCCTAGATTTGCCTGACACCATACCAGTGGACAAAGTTACTCCAGCACGTGGGGCAGCTAGGCCTCCTGTGTCTATGTCCATCAAGGCCTACACACACGCTAAGGCTGCCAGCCAGGCTAAGTCTCACCCTCCTAAATCTTTTTCACAGACTTCCACCTCGGATAAACAGATTATGACTTTAGCTGCAGATCTAATTTCTTTAATCAGGGGCTCTCAGGCTCATCCAGACAGAGGTTCTCAGCCGCCTTCAGACAAAAGGCCTAGGGTTGAGCAGACAGATACCCTTTCTTCAGATGAAGCCTCTGGTGAGTCAGGCCTTTCAGATTCCCAGGAAGAACCCTTCCCGGCCTATGAGGATTCTGATGCAGATGAATCCATTCCCTCTGCCTCTCCTCCTGAGGATATTTCTTTCGGGGAAATTCTACACTCCATGAGAAAGCATTTTCAGTGGCAGGGCCAGGATTTCTCGGACTCCAGGAAAAGGCTTCGGACTTTCCTTAAGTTACCCCAGCACAGGCCTTTAGCTATACCCCCAGTGTTAGATGTATTGGATGATGTGTACTCAGAATCCAGTAATTCTCCTGATTCTCTCCCTCCTGCTCCTGTCAAGCCTGACAGATATTACAGGGTTCCTGAAACTCATAAGCATCTCTTTAAGGCCCACTCTGTTGATCTAGAAACTATTCGTCAGGGGCCCAAAGGAGTGGCCACTTCCACGACCAAGAATCCTTTGCCCACAGACAGGGAAGCTAGGTCCCTGGAGAGGTGGGGTAAGAAAGTTTATACCTCTACCACTCTTGCCATGAGGACTCTTAACTGTCTTTTTCATGTTTCAGTATCAGGATTTTCTGATGGATGATTTGCAGAAAAAGTTAGCCTCTCCTGAGCCTTTAGATAGAAAGGCTTTGCAGGATTTTGTTCATAATACTCAATCATTTTCTTCAGTGTGGTTATGATGCATTGGAAGCTTCATGTAGGGCAGCTATGACAGGGGCCGTCATACGTAGACATGCTTGGTTGAAAGAACAGTCATTGCCAGATCATGTTAAAGTAAAGCTTCTAGATGCACCTCTGGAAAAAGACAAGCTATTTGGTGCTAATGCACAGGGTGTGTTGAAATCAATTGAGGAAAAGGCTAAATCAGTACAAACAGTCAAAGATTTCCTCCAGGTTCAGCCACCAAGGTTCAGCAGGAATTGGCCTTCGAAGAATTGGTCCTTTCCAGACACTGACAAGTTTCAAAGGGGAAAGCAGGTGTGCTCGAGGTAGAGGGCAATACCGAGGCTCCTACAGGGGCCGCCAATGGCAACCAACTAATCAGAGAAGTGGCGCAGGGACTCCCACTGCTCCACAGGGACAATCACAATGACTTGTCTTTGACACCACCGACCAAGGCTCAAAGAGAAGCTCCTTTAGGAGGAAAGTTATCCTTATTTTCAAAAAATTGGCACGTTTTTACAAAGGACGGATGGATTTTGAACATAATAGACAAAGGTTACAGGTTCCACTTCCATACCTTACCAACAAGACAAGGCATGCCAAACCTGCCACACAATCAAAGGGCAGAGGCACTCGTACAAGTTTCAAAGCTGCTACAAATCAAAGCAATAGAAAAGGTTCCTCCTCAGGAACAAGGCCAGGGATTCTATTCAAGACTGTTTCTTGTTCCAAGAAAAGAAAAGCAATGGAGACCTATACTGGATTTGTCCACTCTAAACACTTTTCTCATTGTGCCAAAATTCAAAATGCTGACGTTACAGCAACTTCTTCCCATGCTGGGCAGGGGGTCTTGGCTGGTTACTCTGGACCTCAAGGAGGCATACCTGCATGTCCCAATCAGACACAGCTGCAGAAGATACCTCCGATTTCTTGCAGGGTCAGAGCATTATCAATTCTCAGCATTGCCTTTTGGCTTATCTACTGCGCCCAGAGTATTCACGAAATGCCTGGCATCAGTAATTGCACATTGCAGACTTCAGGGGATACAAATATACCCTTATCTGGACGACTGCCTTATTCAAGCGGACAGCCAGCAAGCCTTGATAAGAAACTTGGACTATGTCATTCACTTACTACAGGCTTTGGGATACACAGTCAACATTCAAAAATCAAGACTACTGCCATCCCAACAAATAATTTTTCTTTGAGCCAAACTGGACACAAATTCACAAATGGCTTTCCTCACAGAAGAAAAACAAGAACAATTACCAGATTACTTCATAAACCTAGAAAAGCACACCCAGATGACTGCAAGGAAAATCCTGCAGGCCCTGGGTTTCATGGCATCTTGCATTCTTCTGATTCCACTGGCAAGACTACACATGAGAAAACTACAATGGTACCTAAAAAGTTTATGGTCTCAGCACAGCCACAACTTAGAAGCAATTATTCCACTCATTCCATGTCTACAAAAGGAATTTTTGTGGTGGGCACAAGCAAGCCAGCTAAACAAAGGCATGTCCTTCAACAAACCTCAAGCAAGCCAAACCATTACAACAGACGCCTCAGATCATGGATGGGGGGGCGCACATGGAAGGCAGATGCATTCAAGGGCAATGGGCTCCCCGGTAATTGCATCTGCACATCAATCAAAAAGAGATGCTGGCAGTGATTCATGCAATCGAGGCCTTCGGAAAATTTCTTCAACAAGGTCATCTGCTAATAGACAGACAACACCACTGTTATGTGGTACATAAACAAGCAGGGAGGCACCCATTCTTACCCCCTTTGCAGACCAACAATGACTCTTTGGGAAAAGTCCCTGAAACTGAACATACAGTTGCAATCCCAGTTTGTTCCAGGCAAGGACAATATTCTGGCGGACAGTCTAAGCAGAAACATTATGGACCCCCACGAATGGATGTTGCATCCAGACAGTTTTTCACAAATAACTCATGCATGGGGAAGGCCGGACATAGACCTCTTTGCCTCACACCACAATCATCATCTGCAAAAGTTCTGCTCAAGGACGCACCATCCTCAAGCCTGGAGAATAGATGCTCTCTCCTTCAGCTGGAATTCTCTAACAATCTATGCATTCCCGCCTCTACAATTAATGACCAAGGTGTTACTGAAGATCAAAGCAGAACAACCGAAAGGCATTTTGATAGCTCCAGACTGGCCAAGACAGCACTGGTACCCATTACTAAGGAGCATAACTCGCACCAAACCGTGGCCCCTGCCCCTATGGCCTGTGCTTATAACTCAGCACAATTACAGGACTGTTCATCCAAACCTGCAAACATTGCAACTGACAGCTTGGAGGGTTCCATGACTTCTACCCATATTTCTCTCTCCAAAAAAGTTCAAGAGATCCTACTGGAAGCACACAGGCCTTCCACCAGAAAAACTTATTTAGCCAAATGGAAGAGGTTCAACATCTGGAATGCCAACAAGGGTCAGGATGCATCAGTAATGAACATTCCACAGATTCTAGAATACTTGGCAGAAATGTTTCACAATGGCCTTTCATATTCTTCCACAAAAATACACGCTTCAGCAATTTCAGCAAAATACAACTGTGATCCACCTGTGTTTTCACATCCTTTGCGAAGACAGTTTCTAAGGGGGATAAAGAATATCAAACCTCCAAGAAAACCACCAATGCCTGCATGGGACCTCAATTTTGTCTTGGAAAAATTAACTCTTCCTCCTTTTGAGCCAGCAGCATCTTCAGAATTGCAATTTCTCTCCTGGAAAAGTTTTCCTGTTGGCAATTACTTCAGCAAGATGAGTCTCTGAGATACAGGCCCTTATGGCAGTACCTCCATTTCTCATTTTTCATCAGGACAGAGTCTCTTTAAGAACCAATCCTTCATTCATGCCAAAAGTGATATCCAGGGTTTCTCTAAATCAAGCAATTCACCTGCCTACTTTCTTTCCCAATCCTCAAAATAAAGGAGAAAAGCTTCTGCACACTTTGGACATACACAGACAATTGTGCTATTACTTGGACAGAACAAAGGCCAACAGAAAGTCTGACCAACTATTTGTAGCTTACACTCCTGGAGTACAAGGGAAGGCAATTTCCAAAAACAATTTCAAAATGGATTGGAAACTGCATCAGATTCTGCTACTCTTTCCATGGAAAAGGTGTGCCAGCCAATATCAGGCCACACTCCACCAGAGCTACAGCCACCTCCACAGCCTTTTTAAGAGGGGTGGCTACAAAGGACATTCTAGAAGCTGCTACATGGAGCTCCGTGCATACATTTTCCAAGCATTACAACCTGCCTTTATATTCCAGATCCCGAGCAGGCTTTGCTTCTGCAGTCCTGCAGGGCATTTTAGCTACACCATCATTATCTTAGATCCTACCACCCCAAGCTTGGCTATGGTATTCAACCCATATGTCAGGACTGCAGTTGCATTCTTGAAGGACATAGTACAGTTTTGTACCTACCATAAATGTAGATGTCCGATAGATATGCAACTGCAGTCAGGTTTTCCCTCCCTCCTACCCCACTGTAATTATCTTTTTGGGTCCACTCCCCCTTTTCATATTAGCTGGGGATAGTATTTATGGTGTATCTGTTTATTACTGTTGTGCATGTCTGGAATTTTATCCATTCTCTAAATTTAGCCTTCCTTGGAGGGCACCTGGCATCTGGGGCAAGAAACACTGAAGAAGATGGCGTCGGCTGATGCTTTTATACCCCAGCCGCTCTGACGTCAGGGAAGAGGCGACATCAGCTGACGCCGGACCCAGACTTTGGAATCCGGCCGACCGAAGGGCTGCCTGAGGCAGGACAACCCATATGTCAGGACTGCAGTTGCATATCTATCGGACATCTACATTTATGGTAGGTACAAAACTGTACTTTGCATATACACTCCCACATTTGCTTGAGATTTCAAATAAATGGAATAAAATTAATAAGTCAAATGGTTCTGATCCCCTGTTTATTACCAGTTATACTGATGAACATGCATTTATTATTGATATTCTTAATAAAAACTGGAATATATTTTCCTGTTTTGGAAGTACTGTTGACATTGCAAGGAAGAAGCCAACAATAGTGTATAAAACGGGTAGATCCCTCAAGAGATTTTTGGAAATTGGGGAAATTGGTCCTCCTTTTTCATACAAAAGAAATGGGACTTTTAAATGTGGTATGTGCAAACAATGCAAATTTATTTTAGAAGATCAAGTATTGATAAGACAAGTAGTATATACTTTTCGTTATACATGCAACTCCATGAGCTTGCCCTCCACTGAGCAAGTTATATCTTCTTTTACGACCTGATCTGTGGTTTTGGAGCCCTTGGATCTGAGGTTATGCGATGTCCTCGGATCTGAAAAACAGATCCTGTTTCCACTCAATCCATGTTCCTGACTCACCTGGTTCCAGTTCTTTTGGAATGGGATGACTCTTGACGCTGAAACATCTGTGCTGGCTCTGGGGGGTTGGGTTAGACTCCAAAGCTGATGGAATAATCCTTGCCCCTTGCAGTATTGTCATTAGACAGCTCAGGTCCAAGTCCCTCCTCTAGACAAGGGTCTGTGGGCATTCAGGGTGCAACAGTACAGGTAGCTTCAGCTCTAGTGCAGATGCCTGTTGTTTCCCCTGGACCTTATGATTTTGAGGTGGTGGAGAGGGATTTTCTCTTTACTGAGAGAGGGGGGCATCCTTTCCTTCCTCTGATCCTACTTGTGTCCCACCATCAGGCTTTAGCTCTGAGCCACTCGAGTGTATACCACCGGGACAGCCACTCCAATAAAACCTTGTTAGTCCTCCCTTAGGTGTCCCATGTTACTTCCATTACCTCAATAGACCATCCCACTGATGTGGTCCCAAGAAGAGAATGTGTAAAAGGCGATACTTAAGAGTCCCCTCAGGAATCTTTCACCAGGGACACTAACTTTGATGAGGGGGGGGGGTCCCCAAATCCCAACCTGACAACATCTCCTTTGGATAGATCCTGAAACTTCTCAAACAGAAAGGTGGGTGGTCTTCTGAACCCCCTTCCCAGGAGGAATCAGTGTTTCTGGAGGATTTCAGGGCTGCCCCAGCTGCATCATGGGTGGCCCCAACTGGTTGATGAGTTGATAACTTAGTCGCACTCTGTGCATTGAAGGAGTTAGATACTATAGAGCGTATATTCAGGAGACCAAGTAAGTTTAGTTCCACCAAATAACCGAGCCCACTGGAGCATGGGAGTCCTAGTAGATGCTATGGTCATGGCAGAAGCCACTAAAAGAGCTCGCAGAGCAGAGTTCCTCTGTCCATCAACCCTAACAGAGAGTCTAGGGCCTTGGACAGATTTGGCAAGTGCATTTATGCCTCAGTGACATTTGCCTATGGTTGCTGAATTATCTGGTGCACTTTACCAGGTTACAAAGAGATTTGACCAAAAAACTCTCCAATTTGTTTTTCTGGGTCCATGTTTGTGGAGGACCAAAAGAAAGCTTCACAACTGGCCACACTTCAATCCATTTCCAACACATCCATGAGGCTGTGATATCGCATCGCCGAGTTGTACCTCAAGGGTGGTGGGATCATGCATAGCTGTTGATGTGCTTGGATGCACCTGTGTGATTTTTGCAGAGCCCTTAAAGTCTTCATTTAGCAATGCTTCTTTTGATGGGTTATCGTTGTTCAACCCTATAATGAAGGAAACTCTCTAGAAGTGGACAGGATAGAAAAAAACCTGTCTGCCATTGGGATTCGTTTTTCTACCCCTCAGAAGTGTTCCTGTTGGAATCAGTGGAGCACTAAAAATATGTGGTTACACAAGTCCCAAGGGCCTGTCCAAGATTCCCTCAGAGACTGTTGTCCCCAGGGCAGAGGGGGAACC
This sequence comes from Protopterus annectens, assembly GCF_019279795.1. NCBI lineage: Eukaryota > Metazoa > Chordata > Ceratodontiformes > Protopteridae > Protopterus > Protopterus annectens. The sequence goes on from NC_056747.1 coordinate 846,649,015, forward strand.
CTACTGGAAGACGCTGCCCTCATGGCAGAGGTGGCCTGCAGAACCAGGGTTTTAGAGATGCTTTCTCATATAAGCCCTGCCAGCACTCCTGAAAGGTTGCCCGGCTGCTGTACTCTGGAGGCATTCGGGGGGGGGGGGCATTTGTTTCTGCACCCAATAGCCTGAGCATCCATCATAAAGAGGTACGTGGGTGCAGAGGATCATATCTTTGAGTTTATTTTCCCAAATTCCCTTTATGAAAATGGAAAGATCCCTGATGTACCACTCATTTCGCAGGAGGCTACAGCCTTGGAAACAGAAAAGCTGCTAGAACCAGATAGGATCCAGAACTTAAGATTCTTTTTAGTGATGAAAGACAGGGGACCTGAGACCCAACCTGGATCTCAGCAAGCTAAACCAATACTTGAAATGTTCTAAGTTCTGGATAGTCACAGTTCATTTTGCTTATGCTGTGAAAGGACAATTGGATGTGCTCGACAAATCTTCAGGATGCATGCATCTTGTCAATGTGAGCAGGTGCTGCAGAAAATATCTGTGCTTCAGGCTGGAAGCCTGTCAACAGCAGTTCAGAGCACTGCCTTTTGGCCTCACCACAGCCCCCCAGGGTGTTCAAATGTATAACCATAGTAGCAACTCACCTAAGGCTGCTGGGATTCTGGGTGTTTCCGTACCTAGATGACTGGCTCCTTACTGCCCTGACCAGGTATTTACTTGTACTAGCAAGGGATTACTTGCTCCAGTTATATCACCTTCTGAGCATCAGTAAACTACAAGAGGTCCTAACTTACACTGACACAGAATGTGGAGTTCATAGGTGTTTGTCTAAACATTGTCAATCAGATAGCGTCACTTCTTCCAACAAGAGTACAGACACTCAGATCTCAGGTCATGAAAGTCATCTCACATTCTTCTCCTCCAGCATGACTAGTCTTGCAAGCCTTAGGGTCCATGGCAATAGCAACTCTGGTTCCATTAGCCAGATTTCATATGTGGATTCTGCAGTGGACTTTTTCAATTTAGTGGTCTATTTTTCAGCTGCCCTTGAACACTCCAGTCAGGATCACACACGTTTGCAAGGAACACCTTCTTTGGTGGATCCATTCAGATGTTTCTCAGGGCCATCCATTTGTTCTCCCTCTACAAACAGCAGCAGTGACTATGGATGCCTCTCAACTGGGGTGGGGGATATTTCTTGGGAAGGACAATCCAAGGTATGTGGTCTCCAGAAGAGTCCATTTCACACATCAGTGTGCTGGAAATAAGAGCAGTTGACCTAGCATTGCAGGCCTTTCAAGATGCTCTTCCGTCTGGGATGATTGCAGTGCTAATGGACAATGTTTGTAATCTGGTACATCAACAGACTGGGGAACCAGGTCTTATCCTCTGTGTTGAGAGGCAATGAGAATGTGGCAGTCAGTGATCTCTTCTGTCCACTTTCTCACAGCAATGCCAAGCATAAGCCAGTGTGCTTACAGACCTACTAAACAGGTCCATTTTGATACCTCACAAAGTGCCACAGAGGATTTTCTCTCGATGGGAACAGCCATGCTGCAATCTTTTCGCTCCTCCCCACAAGTGCAGCACGTTCTTCATCATGGTCTCTCCATGGGGAGAGTCACCCAAGAGATGCTCTAGTCCATGACTGGCCCTCTGGTCTCCTCTATGCTTATCCCCAGTTACCTGTAATCCTCAAATTTCTACAGAAAGCATATTGGTTAAAGAGCACAGTTATCCTCATTGCACCTTTTTAACTTATTCAGGTTTGGGTTCCCTTCCCATGGCCTCATCTACTGTATCTGCCATGGATACTGGACCCAAGTTCAGATCTCCTGTCTCATCCAACAGTAATGAAACGTCAAGATAATAATGGCCTCAAGTTGACCACATGGTTTCTCCACTTCTAGTGATGGTTAGATGGTCCAGGCTTTATTCCCGGTTCACCAAATTCTTTTTTCTTCTCAAAAGGTCTCTACTAGGAAAATTTACAAAAGCAAATGGAGGATTTTCAATATGGGCCCTAAAGAGTGACGTGAATCCTTTCTCTGCCCCATTCTGTTGTTCTAGAATTTCTGGCCTCCATTATTAAACAATAGGGCGAGTCTTTTAACCATCAAAGTACAGTTGCCAGCTATTTCTAATTTTCGTTCAGGTAAAAATCACTTCTGTTTGGCTTCTTCAAAGTTGTGAAAATCCTTTATTAAAGGCACCTTTCTACTCAAGCCTCCAGTCAAGGACCCTACTCCTCTGTGGGATTTCATGCTACAGGCTGTAACTCGACCACCGTTTGAACTATCTGCAAAGATGGACCTTAAATTCTTGTCCTGGAAAATGATTTCTCTGGTTGCTATCACTTCAGCTAGACAAGTATCCAAACTCCAGTCCCTTTCCTCTAGATCTTCCTACTTGACTTTTTATAAGGATAGGGTTTCCCTAGACATGAACCCATCTTTTTCACCTAAGGTGGCTTCTGAATCCAACATTAATCAGGTTATCAGTCTACCTGTATTCTTCATAAAATTTTCAAACAAGGGTGAATATGTACTAGATCTTTTGGAAGTACACAGACAACTTAGATGTTAGTCACAGAACCAATGATCTCAGGAAGACTGACCAATTATTTGTATCTTTTTCTAAGAACAAATTGCAAACAGCAGTGCCTAAAGTTGATTCTAGCTAAATGGCTTACTGTATATTATTTGTTTACAAAGAAAGTGGATTATATTTGCTTAAGCCCCCCCCCCCCAAAACACATTCCACAAGATCTGTAGCCACTTGAACTAGTTTTGGTCAAGAACATTTGTAGATGGTATTGGTGCCACTTCCACTTGGTCCAGTGCTCATACTTTTATTACTCATTACATGTTAAATTTGTTTTTCAGGAGTAGGGAAGGATTTGGCTATGCAGTACTCCTGAATGTCCTCCCAAGAAGACCACCCAAGGTTCATCTGTCAGCGACTCTGACCCATCAGTTGTCGAATGAATAAAAATGACATCAGACACCAGTTACGTACTCACCATAATAATGCATCTGTGTTGTCTGTTTTCATTCTTCCTCAACTTCCTGCCCCCAACCCCCTTCCCTCTTTCTAGTGAGCCCTAAGGGATTCTCCTTTTGGAACCTGTTTGTTCCCTGAGTGAGCTGTAGCCTCTTTTTCTATGCCTCTGTTCTCCTTTTTATATCAGTTTGGCATCATGCATATGTTTGGGGCAGCGAACTCAACTTGAGGTATGCTAGGATGTTGGAGCATTATGAGTAAAGGGAGGAGCACGAGAGTTGGATCTGTGAGTCTGGTAAAAGCCGCAGAGTCTGGTCAGAAACCCATCATTTGAGGGAGAATGAAAATGGGCAACACAGATGCACTGATATGGCGAGTAGATTTTATTTTCACAAGGATTTGTAACCCTTTCTATTTGTTTGTGTTTTATGAATTCTTGAGAGACTTTCAGTACTGGTGCCATTTTTGTCAATTTCAGTCATTGCCTCATGTTTCCGTTATTGCAAGAAAATTGTGGCTGTTTTTTCCCATTTGTTTATAACTTTGTATAAAGAGGTGAATGAAGCGATTTAATGATATTTGAAATGATTTTCATTTAATTCATAATTTTGGCACCATTTTGTTTTCTGGCTAAAATTTTACACAGGGCTAATTTACACTTTTTTTTATACACACTGGACTGAAGTTAGATATTTACTGGTGGTTTTGATGATGTGTATTGGTGTTCAGTGTGTATCTACTAAATTATTAGCTTTTTGCTTCAGTGAGTATTCTGTTTAGTCTTTGTATTGCTATTGTAAGGGAAAATTTAGAGGTGTTTTCCCTTTGTATACTGGGAGTGTTGTCTCACTAGTAGTTTGTACTGACCTAGCTAGATTTTTGCCCCCCTGTCTTAATGGACTCTGAAACAGTATCCCCACCACCACCACTTTTTACACCAGCTGCACTTTAAAAACATAAAAATAAAACAAAAAATGTCTCACCTTACAGCTTGTGACTCCACTGTAGCCTCGGCCAAGAGAAGGCTGTTGGGCCACTCACCTTCTTTTGCCTCCAGGTCCCTTGGTGCAGTGTTGGTACTGCAACTGTGCATGACATTAGTATCAGCCACATCCTGCAGGGGGCGCTGGACTGTTGCCTGGTTCACATTAGGAAGAACCAAATCCTTTAGGTGTGGGGAAGGTCAGGGGTGCAGACTTGATTGACAGGGTTGATAAAACTCCCTACCCAGGGATTCTCCCACCAGTGTAGTACATGCTTAGAAGTGACGGAAAACCCACCGTGTAGTTGAGTATTAGTCTTTCAGGTTTCCCACCAGAGATGGTGTCTGTGGCTAGATCCATTTTCAGATAGTTGACTACAGGGTCCATGCTTGGGTTTGTACTAACACCAGAGCTTCCACCTTCAGCCTTTCTGCTATGCATCCTGGTTTTGAAGGCAATCCGGTATCTAAGGGTTCTGATGTTGGATCTGACGTTGTTTGCTCAATCTGAATTCAACCTGTGAGACTTCAGATTCAACACCAGATGATTCTAAAGATTTCAGCTCAACTTGGCTCTGCCTCTGTTACCCATAAGTTCCTGCTTCTCCATCAGCTCCCCAGATCTAGTTTGCCTCCATTCATGGTCTGCAGCTTGGTCCTTGGCTCTGCACCTTTTTTGGCTTTTTCTACATATTTGTGACTTGATGTGGTGAGCTTTTCATTTCCCTTACCAACTTTTATTGTAGTAGTAGACTGTGTCCTTTGTAGGTAGGTAGTGTGTGGTAGGTTTTGCTTAGGGTATTAGGTCGACCTTTTTTTTCTATCCCTTCCCACCCCTTTTCCCCCATAATAGGGTTTAGTTTTTTAGTGTGTGTGTACTTTTCTTTTTGTGAACATGGATAAGGGGTTCAAGAAGTTCATCTTTTGTGGGCACAAACTGCCCCCTCAAGATGCACACCTTAAGTGCATGTATTGTTTGGGTATGGAGCACTTAGTGTCAGGGTGTTCTATTTGTGAGAGCTTCGACTCTCAGACCTTGAACAAATGCAAGGCTAAGCTCATTCTCAAGGGCCTATTGTCCTCTAGCTTCTGTACTTATCCCAATTATTCTCCCTTGGATCCCAAGACTTGGGCCCAAGGGGAGTGAGACATCTAGGCACTCCTGTCAGTAGCACAAGAGGTCATCCTCTGCTTCCACCTCAGAGATGTCTGTTCTGTGTTCTCTGGGTCAGTAGGTCGCTCTGCTTTCGACCTCCCCGGGTTCTTCAACACTGGCATCAGCTACAACGCCTCAGAGCTGATTGCTTTCAGCATTGAAAACTTCAAAGAAGTCTTGACCAGTGCCAAGTATTCCCGGCACTTTTCTGATTAAATGGGCACCTGTGGCCAGGTAGCTTCCTCCTTTTCCCTGGTACTCCTCTTTTACTGGAGTCTTCCCCTTCTACTCCTTGGAACCAACATGTGGGGCCATCTTTGTACCAGCTCTTGAAGCGGTCTTCAGTGGCTTCATCTGTGTGGCCATGCAAGTCAGCGAGCAGTATCAAGCAGTCATATTTGAAGTAGCTGATGTGGTTGTTTTTGCAGGCAGCGATGCAATTAGGCCTCATCCCTTCTGGTCCAACACAGACTGCAGGATCCTTCATAGATTAGTACTAGGCTAACTGCCCTTGCGAGCCATTTTAAGCCTAGACAATTATTACTTGAGACAAACCCTGCACCTTGTGTTTGTAAGGCAAACACCTTAACCATTAGGCCACCCTCCCAACCTCGGCTCCATATTTTGGAATTCCCCGCTTGTCCGCCTCTGATCCAAGATTTTTGAGGTTTATGGAGTTTCCATCCTCCAGATCTGATCCAGCAGCCTGACATGTTTTGGATCCATTATGTTTCTTGGTAACATCAACTCTAGCCTGTTGTGGGCTGACAGCTCCTCAGAGCTGTGGTATCGAGGCTGGATCTTTGGGGTTGACAGTACCTGTGTCTGGTTTGTCACTTTCTCTTGGATCCTCGATCTTTGATAGCTCTGATATGGTCTCAACATCTGGTCCAGAGCACATTGCCTTTGGGTTTGGAGGTGTCTTTGTTGCCTTCAGGTTCTGGGACCATAGCATCTGGGTGACTTGCTTCGGCCTTGGCCTTTGAAGCTGTAGAGAGGATGTATTCATTTAGAGAGAAAGATCAGATATTACCAACAAGTACTCCCACCAGTTTTCTGTTTGTGCTGCTGACCAGTCATCAGGCTGCTCAGAGACTGCCTATGTCTGAGCCTCCAGTCTACCCCCTCAGAGGGGTTACCCCACTCTTCCTCTTTTTCTAGTAGTTTATTGGGGTGAGAGGTTTCGGGGAAGAGGAAATGCAAAAGGAAGCACTTGAATTCTCTGGAAGAATTCCTCACCAAGGATACTGACTTTGAGGAAGGAGAGGGCTCCCCCAAGTCCTTTGTGACGATGCCTTTTTTGATTTGTTGGAGCTGCTTTACCAGAGCAGGGGCTGGACCACCAAAAACTCCTCTCTGGAGAAATCTTTTTGGAGGCATTTGGTGTAGGTCTGTCCATGCCCTGGGTAGTGCCCCTTCTGGATGCCCCTGTAGATTTGGTATCTTGGAAGGCAAGGAAGGAGTCTGACACAGTAGAACCAGCCCCCTTTCCTTCTGGAGGGGGGAGGTCACTTCCCTTTTTCACCCCAATAACTCCTTCTCTGATCTGACCCCCGGTATTGGAGTTTCTGGATCTGTGAAGTCCCCAGAGTCAAGGGGTCAGCGCCGATAGTACCGGGTACCACAACGCTGGCCGTTACCTTGAGTGCATCGGACCTGACTAGTTCAGATTTGAGCAGCTATCTGAGCCGAAGCCTGGGCAGCAGATCTGAGGGGGTTGGGATTTTCCCCGTTGGCGCCGACTTTGTCAGGTCATGGCCCTCCCCTTGGTATCTCAGTTCCATCGGGCTCTGCTCTGATCCCTTCATCTGATCTGGGGAGAGCAGCTTCCTTACTAGTCTCCCAGGAGCCTCACTCTACCTCGGCTTTTGACGTGGTGGAAAGGGTTTTCTACAGTGGATCAAGGTCCCTGAACATCTCCTCTGATACAGTCCCGACGCCTTCAGCTCTGAGTGCGACTTCAACCATTTTGCCCATTCAGGGCCAGGCCGTGCTCTATGTACACCAGAATGTTCCCCTTGTGAAACCACAGATGGTTTGCGAGTCCTCTCCGGAGAGCCCCACTGAAGGTGCCTCACAAACGAATGTGCAAAAGGAGGCACCTGGAATCCTCCCCAGAGTCCCTCACTGAGGGCACAGATTTGGAGGCAGGGGAAGGTTCCCCCAGATCACCCCTTGACTATGTCTCCTTTGGAGGCATCATGGAACTCCTGCTCCAGTGGGGGGCTTGATCCGCCCCCAAGCCTTCCTTGGATGAGTCAGTGTTTCTGGAGGTCTTTGGCACAGGCCTGTCTACCTCCTAGATGTCCCCCCCCCCCATGGATCCCTTGGTGGATCTTATTACCACCCGAGCATGGAAAGAACTGGACACTGTGGAACCAATCCCAAAGCGTCCCAACAAGATTCTGAGTCCTCCTGCAGACAGACTTAGTTGGAACAATGGGTCCCCAGTAGACGCTATGGTGGTAGCAGCCGCTATCAAGAAAGAACCAACTCAGGAAAGTTCTACAGTCCATCCACCCAAGTCCAGGACAATAGTCTAGGAAAGCAGGCGTAAGCTTCAGCCACCTTTTCCATAAGGGAGTTGAATTATTTGGCCCAAGTTACTCGACTGCAGCGCGACCTTATCAAGGAGCTAGTGGAGTCACCCCTGGAGTCCATGACACTGGAGGATAGGCGCATATTCTCCATGTGACTGGGCACTCTGAAAGTGGTTTCTAATGCGTCCATGCACCTCCTTTCGCATGTCACCAAAGGAGTCACAAGGGCAGCCTGGTCTGGTGTTGCCATGAGGTGACACGCCTGGCTCAGGCTAGGTCAGTTCACGGAATCCTTTAAGGCGTCGTTCGCGAATGTCCCTTATGATGATTCTTCCTTGTTTGGGAAGACTGTTAGTGAGACATTGGTCCAGAGTGAAAAGGATGAGAAGACACTGCCTTCAGGATCCACTTGTCTAACACTCTAAGATCATTGGAATTAGCGGGGGCAAAAGATGTGGTTTCAGAAGTCTCAGTATTCCTGGGACACTCAGGACTCATCTTCCCCCAGAGGCAGAGGGGGACCAGACAGATGCTGGCCCAGAGGCAGGGGGGGGTCTGAGAAATTTTGGGTCTCAACTGTTCTCAGACAGGGCTGCACTGCAGCCCTGAGGGGTTGCCCAACTGCTGTACTCTGAGGGCAGTTGGGGGTTGTCTTTCGCTGCACCTGATGGCATGGGAGTCTGTGTCTGACCATTGGGTGCTTTGTCATACCCAGAGGGTATACCATCTCCTTTGTAATTCCTCCCATTCCCCCAAAACTCCTCCCGGACGTACCACCCACACAAAGGGAGGCAGTAGTGCTAGAAATAGAAAATCTGCTAAGGAAACGAGCTGTCCAGCCCATCCCCCGACATCAGTCCAGATCGGACATCTATTCCAGAATGTTCTTTGTTTCACTGTTGCAGTCATTACATTTGGGTAATCTGCTGGCAGGTTGCCCTCAGTCGGCCTGATTAACAAAGTCTTGGGTCCTACGTCGGTTGCTGTCTCTTCTTCCATGACGTCCGGTCATCAGGGATATAAAACATGCAGCTGACGCCATTACATCAGTCTTTCTTGCGGTGCCCGAAGCAGTTTGCAAGTGCCAGTCAGGCTGACTCCTGAAATTTTCATTTTCGAGTTTCAGCTCCGAAGTCTTCAACTTAAAGCTAAGTACCTCGTTGGGGAAACTTTTCTTGCTCCTTACCGATGTCAGTAAAAGTTAATAATTGCATTACTTATGGAAAGCAAATACCTCATAAAGATTTTCATTCGCACTGTATTCCTTGCCTAGGCCCTGACCACAATGTACCTTACTGTCAGTTTTGTGCTTTATTTAATCAGCACACTATCCATCGTAGCTATATTTTTGCCTCTCATGATTTCGGTTCTCTGTTTAATTATCCAGAAATGTCGTCAATTAGCCATCCAACTACCAGGATTCCGAAAAAATGCAAAGATAAAGACAGAGACAAGCCGCCGAGGTCCAAAACTGCTGACGACGCTTCTCCTAAGCCAGTCGCCAATTCACCGGTACTCAGTGAGACGCTTTCGCAGCACTTGATACCTGCTACGTCTGATTCGCATGCCTCTACTGAGATCCATTCGGAGTCCGGTATGCCGCGAGATACATCAGCTATGGAACCTGCGGATGTCTCTACCTTGGATAGGTCCGGAGCTGATGTGCAGGCACCGGCTTCTGAGGGTGTATTCAGGCCTACAAACTGGCATATTAAAACGACACCTTCATTACTAAGGCCTAAATCTTGATCCATGTCTAAAAAATCGACACCCAGGCCACATGCCTAAAAAACAAATGATAAAAATGGCCGAAGATCTAATAACTCTAATCAGCTAATCAGGGGTAGTCAACCCCCCCCCCAAGAGGCCTAGGGCTGAACTTGCTTATGAATCTTCTGATCAGGATTCTGTTTCTTCTGACTCTTCTGGTAATCTGGATTTGTCCATACCTACGTATGAGGATTCTGATGCAGAGGATTCCATTCCCTCTGCTTCCCTTCCTGAGGACTTTTCTTTTGGGGAAACTTTACATACTTTAAGGGAGTATTTTCACTGGGAAAACCAGGAATTTTCAGATTCAAAAAAAGATGCTTCGGGATTTCCTCCTTCTACCTCAGCATAGACCTTTGGCTATACATCCTACCTCCTGTACTAGACATTGTTGTTGATGTTTTCTTGGAATCCAGTTTGGCCCCTGATTCTCTGCCTCCTGCTCCTAGTAAACCTGACAGATACTACAGGGTTCCTGAGTCCCACAAGTTCCTTTTCAAAAACCCTGCTGTAGCTCCAGAGACTATTTCTCAGGGGCCCAAGGGCATTAAGGCTTCTACTGCTAAAAATCCTACCCCTTCTGATAGAGACTCCAGGGTGCTGGATAGATGGGGTAAAAAGGTTTATACTTCTGCAACCTTGTCAATCAGAGCTTTAAACGGCCGATTTCATATGTTAAAATATTAGCAACATATTACTGGACTGCTTAAACAGAAAATTATGTTGATTCCTGACTGTGTGGAAAATAAAGATTTGCAGGACTTAATGCATTCTGCTGAACAAGTTGGAAAACATAAATCTTTCTTGAGTAGGGGATATAACAAAGATATTTTAAACAGATGTTTTGATAAATTAGTTAAAAGAGTTAAGCTTTTTGATGGTGTAAATAGTTACTTTCCCTGCAAAAATGTGGCTCAATATAATGGTAATAATAACTGTAAGGAAAATATGTATTTTGTAACCACTTATGGTTGTTTTACTTCTCAATTTCTTGATATAGTAAAACAATTTTGGTCTTTTTTACTTTCTTGCAAAAATGTTGAACAGTGGCTGAATGTTAATTTACAATTTTCCTATCGGAGAGGTAGAAATATAAAAAATTTTTTGGTTAAAAGTAAATTTATTTTGCCTCCACCTTCATTATATAAAGAACCATGCCAAGTTGGCACTTTCCCTTGTGGAAATTGCAAAGGTTGCAAATATATTACATCTTGTTTTCCATTTATTAATGATAAGTTTACTCCTGTTAAGCAGTTTTGTTGTAAGTCAGTAGGGGTTATTTATGCTCTATGTTGTCCATGTAATATGTATTACATAGGAGAAACAAAAAGGGCTTTTAAACTGAGATTGTTAGAGCATATAAGGGACATTAAGAATGGTAATATTGAAAGCCCTGTAGCTTTGCATTTTTTAGAATGTCATAACAAAAATAGTGAAGGTTTAAAAGCCACTATTTTAGAACAAGTTAAGCCAATAATGTATTGTCAGCAGGATGTTAAAACTGTATTACTGCAAAAAGAAGCTCTGCTTATTTTAAAGTATAAAACTATGTCTCCTTGTGGGCTCAATGCTGAGTTCAATTGGAGAGTGTTGCTTAATTAATTGCTTAATTGTTTAATTGAGTTACTAGTTTGTTATAAAATGTGGGTGCTTGTATACAATTTTATTCTCCTTGAAGGCTTTGGCCGAGACGTCAGAGATTTTATTAAAGAACTTTTTGGATACTGTGGTCGTTGTTTGCTACTAAGTTGGAAAACATACTTTGCAATGTGGTTTTGATTCTTTAGAGGCCTCTTGCAGGGCTGCTGTTACTGGGTCTGTGCTTAGAAGGCATGCTTGGCTTAAGGAACATTCTTTGCCTGATCATGTTAAAGCTAAATTGTTGGATGCTCCTTTAAATCAGGACCACCTGTTTGGCAGCAAGGCTGAAGAAGTTCTTAAAAAGATGGAAAATAAAGCTAAATCTATGCAAACTGTTAAAGGTTTTTACAAGTGCAACCTCTTAGATTTAGTAGGCACTGGCCTACTAAGAATTGGTCCTTTTCAGTCTCTTCCAGGTCTTCTCAGGCCAAACCCAGGCACAGCAAACACCCCAGGTTTCAGTCCCAGGGGACTCTCATAACCAAGCAGTGGGGGGCCTCCTCTTCCAAATCTGGAAATAACAAGACACCCCCCTATGGTAAGCAGTCTCAACGACTTCCTTTTAAAAGTACCAAGCACTTAACTTTTGACCACCCCTTTGGGGGGAAAGATTGCTCTTCATGCAAAGAAATGGGAACTCTTAACCTAGGACAAATGGGTTTCAAATATAGTGTCCCAGGGATACAGATTTAATTTCCACACATTGCCAACACCAAATGGGTGGGCAGAGGCTCAATCATGGGGGCTATTCAACTGGTACCAGAAGAGGAAAAGGGGACAAGGTTTCTACTCCAGACTTTTCCTGGTACCCAGAAAAGACAAATCATGGTGTCCAATCCTGGACCTTTCTGGAGATACCAAAATTCAAGATGCTGACTCTTCATCAGTTACTTCCTATGTTAGGCAAAGATGCCTGGTTGGCATCACTAGATTTAAAAGAAGCATACCTGCACATCCCAGTCAGGAAATCTTGCAGAAGATACCTACACTTCAAGGCAGGCTGCACGCATTATCAGCTCTCTGCACTGCCCTTTGGCTTGTCTACTGTGCCCAGGGTATTCACAAAATGCCTGGCTCCAGTTATTGCTTTTTGCAGGCAAAGATGTATTCAAATATACCCATACCTGGACGATTGTCTAATTCGGGCAGAAAGCCAGGGCACACTTAAAAATCATCTGGCGCTTGTGAAAGGGGTTTTAACTTGTCTGGGGTACACTATAAACAAAAAAAAAAATCACAACTGGTACCCTGTCAACAAATTACATTCCTGGGAGCAAGCTTGAATACAACTTCCCAGATGGCTTACCTTGCGCCAGAAAAGCAAATTCATTTGGTAAACTATTTCAAACAAGTGGCCACAAAAACCCTGCTTATCTACAAGACAAATACTGCAAGCCTTTGGGTTCATGGCCTCCTGCATTCTTCTAATTCTATATGCAAGACTGCATATGAGGAAACTACAGTGGTATCTAAAAAGTCTATGGAGTCAGCATTCTCACAGCCTGGAAACAATGATTCCTATCATACCTTGCCTACACCTAGAGTTCCTCTGGTGGACAGAGGCCTGCCACCAAAACAAGGGACTACCATTTACACTACCCCCTGCCACCCAAACCCTAACAACCGATGCATCAGACTATGCATAGGGGCCTCACCTGGCAGGGAAGTGCATTCAGGGCAAATGGAACCCAAGTCAAATGCACCTACATATCAATCGAAAAGAAATGTTAGCTGTAGAGAATGCTCTGACAGCCTTCAAGGACTACATTCTTCCAGGACAACTAATGGTAAAGACGGGCAACACCACGGTTATGTGGTACATAAACAAGCAGGGGGGGTATACATTCCTACCCCCTCTGCAGACTAGCCATGGCATTGTGGGACACAGCCCTGAGCTACGAAGTGCACCTACAACCTCAATTCCTGCCAGGAAAATTAAATACACTGGCAAATGGACTAAGCAGAAATCTCATGGACCCACACGAGTGGAAACTGGAACCAAGGATTTTCAACATGCTGACAAGCGAATGGGGGAGCCCAGACATAGATCTGTTTGCCTCCCCCCAGAACTACCAGTTGAACAAGTTTTGCACAAGGAGTCCCCACAAACAAGCCTGGAAAGTGGATGCTCTGTCCTTCAGCTGGAAAAACCTTTCAGTCTACGCCTCTGCTCTCCAAAGTCCTACTAAAAGTCAAACAGGACAAACCAAGGATGATCTTGATTGCTCCAGACTGGCCGCGCCAACACTGGTACCCCCTCCTGTGCAGTGTGTCGCAGTTACCTCCATGGCACCTGCCTCAAACCCCTTCCCTGCTGTCCCAGCAGGAGAACCAATTTCTGCACCCTCAGCTTCCAACTTTGAACCTTGCAGCCTGGCTAATCACTTAAAATTCACCCTTTTCATCCCTCAGCAAACCTGTGATGGATGTCATCTTAGAGGCAAGGAGACCTAGTACTGGAAAATCTTATGCTGACAAATGGAAAAGATTCTGTGCCTGGAACCAATCTCAAGGGATGAGCACAGCAGCAACAATTTACCTCAAATTTTGCAATACTTAACTGAGATGCTTCACAAGGGCCTGTCTTTTTCCTCCATCAAAATCCACGCCTCAGCCATTTCAGCTCATTATAACACAGAACCTCCCCTCTTCTCTCATCTGCTTAAGCAGTACCTCAGAGGGGCAAAAAACTTGAGACCACCCAGGAGAGCTCCAACCCCTGCCTGGGACCTTAACTTTGTATTGGAGAAACTCACTCTACCTCCTTTCGAGCCAGCTGCTACTGCGGACTTAAAATTTCTTTCTTGGAAAACGGCCTTATTTTTAGCAATCACTTCAGCTAGAAGGATATCTGAATTACAGGCCCTTATGGCAGTGGAGCCTTTCATCATCTTTCATGCTGACAGGGTGTCACTCAGGACCAATCCATCCTTCATGCCCAAGGAGGTATCCAGTGTGGCTCTGTCCATTCATTTGCCAACATTCTTTCCCAATCCACAGAACAAAGGGGAATGGATTCTGCATTCCTTGGATGTGCACAGACAACTTAGATTCTACTTGGACAGGACTAAACCTCGAAGACAATCTGAACAACTGCTGATAGCATTTGCTGCAGGGGCAGAGGGAAAGGCCATTTCAAAACAAACCATTTCTAAATGGATAAGCCATTGCATTCATTTCTGCTGTAAGCACCATGGAAACCTATCCCCCAGGGGATCAGATGTCACTCCACCAGGGCTGCATCTACTTCTGCAGTCTTTCTCAGAGGTGTTCCCACCAGGGACATCCTAAAAGTTGCTACCTGGAGTTCTGTACATACTATCACCAAGCATTATCATTTGCCAATTTTCTCTAAATCCACAGCTGGCTTTGCCACTGCTGTCTTGCATGGCCTTATAGCTGGCCCTAATGCTATATAAACTCCTCCTCCCAACCATAGCTTTGGGAATCTACCCAAATGTAATGACTGCAACAGTGAAACATGAAGAACATAGTACAGTTGTGTACACTTACCATAAATGTAGATGTTAGTGTATTCACTGTTGCAGTCCTGGTTACCCTCAGTCCAGCCCCCTAATCTCTTCTGGGTAAATCTCTACTTTCTTTTATTATGCTTAAAAGCCTTTTTGATGTATTTGCTTTTTGTTGGAGGTATACCTTTGTGTTTTTGTTTATTTGCTCCCCATTATGGGGGCACCTGACATCTGGGGCAAGAAAAACTGATGTAATGGCGTCGGCTGCAAGTTTTATACCCCTGACGACCTGATGTCATGGAAGAAGAGAGAGCAACCGACGCAGGACCCAAGACTTTGTAAATCAGGCTGACTGAGGGCAACCTGCAAGCAGATTACCCAAATGTAATGACTGCAACAGTGAATACACTTGAACATCTACATTTATGGTAAGTGTACACAACTGTACTTTCTTTTTGGTGCCAAAAAAGATCGGGGACCTAAGGCCTATTCTGGGTCTTTTCACCCTAAATCTGTTAGTTGTCCGAGAAGTTCCAGATGGTCACTTTACAATCCATCCTGCCTTACCTGCAGGAGAACGACTGGATGTGCTCAATAGATCTCCAGGATGCGTACTACCATATAAAGATGCACAGATGCTCCAGGAGGTTCCTCCGCTTTTGGCTAGGGGCCAATCATTATCAGTTTCAAGCTCTACCCTTCGGTCTCACCACAGCCCTCAGGGTGTTCACCAAGGTCATGACAGTAGTAGCGGCTCACCTGAGACTTCAGGGGATACAGGTCTTTCTGTACCTGCACGATTGGCTCCCTGCTACTCACACCAAGTGTCTACTTTGTCAGACCAGAGACTATTTCCTGAAACTGTTAGATTTTTTGGGAATTACGATCAACACATCCAAGTCTTCTCTAAACCCAGTTCAGGTCTTGAACTACATTGGGGCAAGGGATAGATAAGTTGCAAACCACAGTTTTTCTAACTCCAGAGAGAGTTCAAAGCTTACATCTCCATGTGTCCATGATCTTTCAGTCTCAACTTCCTTAAGCCAATGCGGTATTACAAGCCCTAGGTTCCATGGCAGCCACCATTATTATTCTTCCATGTGCTCGTCTGCATATGTGGGTACTACAGTGGACACTAGCGGTCCAATGGTCATTATTAGATCTGCCGTTGACCATTCCTATTCATGTAAGCAACGCTTACAGGAAGTCCCTCCTCTGGTGGATACACTCCTTGGAACTAGTTGAGGGACAAACATTTATTGCAGCCCCTCCCCAAGCCACAGTGACCATGGATACTTCCCAACTGGGGGGGGGCATTGGTCGGGCAGGACAGTCCAAGGCACGTGGTCCTTGAGACCAAGTTGCACATCAATGTTCTAGAGATGAGGGCAGTCCTATTACGTTGCAGGCCCTTCATGCCTTTCTTCCTCTGGGAACCATTGCATTTCAGACAGACTACATGTCAGTGGTCTGGTACAGTAACAAGCAGGGAGGAACCAGATCTTACCCACTTTGTCGAGAGGCCATGAGTGTGTGGGAATGGGCAATCTCCACCAGCCGATTTCTGGTAGCAATGCACATTCCGGGTTAATCCAACATACTGACGGACAAACTGAGCAGGACATTTCTGATGCCTTACGAGTGGTTTCTGAATGCTTCTGTAGTGGAGCAGATCTTCCTTGAGTGGGGTTGGCCTTACTGTGATCTCTTCGCATCTCCTTCCAGTGCTAAGTGCAGTGAGTTCTTCACTCTGATCCCCCCACAGGGGGAATCCCCCAGGGATACTCTGGTCCATGCTTGGCCTCCCGGTCTTCTCTATGCTTACCCCCCCCACTACCTCTCATACAAAAATTCCTCTAGAAGGCTCACAGGTTGGGGAGCAAAGTAATCCTCATTGCTCCATTCTGGCTTTGCCAAGTCTGGTTTCCTTTCCTTTGGTCTGATCTGATAGTTCCTCCATGGATCTTTGATCCGGTACCAGATCTCATCTCACACCCTTCGAGGGTCCCTCATCCAGAGCTGGTCAGTCTGAAGCTTACTGCTTGGCTGCTCCAGTTCCCTTGATTGCTAGGACTCCCGGTCTATTTTCTCTGGTCAAGACTATTCTGGTAGCTCATAAATCATCCATCAGAAAACAATACCATACCAAATGGAAGCGTTTTTCCATCTTGGCTTCTCTAAAGGATCTGGATCCTTTCACAGCTCTTGTCCCAGTGGTCCTATTGTCCTTGGCCCACATTTTCCAGCAGGGTGCTAGCTCATCTACAGTAAAAGTTCAACTGGCTGCCATTTCCAACTTCCATATAAGTGAGAACATGGCTTTGTTAGCTTCCTCCCGACTTTGTAGAACCTTTATTAAAGGTACCTTTCTCTTAAGGCCCCTGGTTAAAGATCCTTCTCTTCCTTGAGACCTTACTCTAGTTTTACAAGCTTTGGTTGCTCTACCGTTTGAACTGGCTGCTTCTGTGGATCTAAAATTTTTATCATGGAAGACAGCCTTCCTAGTGGCCATCATCTCAGCTAGGAGGCCGTCAGAACTCCAGGCATTATCTGTCAGACGACCTTATATGATTTTCCATAAGGACAGAGTTTCACTTCATACTAATCCTTTTCTTTCTAAAGGGGCCTCTGAAACTAATATCAATCAGACGATCAATTTACCTGTTTTCTTTAAAAATGTTCAGAACAGGAGTGAATATAAATTGTATTTATTAGACGTACATAGACAGCTACGTTTCTATTTACATAGGACTAAGGCTTTTCACAAGTCTGACCAGTTGTTTGTGTCCTTTTCTACACCCTTTCTGGGCAAACTGATCTCCAAGGTAACCATTGCCAGATGGATTTTCCTTTGCATCCTTCAGGTTTACAAAGATAGAGGCATGTCACCTCCAGGACAGATAAATGCCCATTCTACCAAGTCCATGCCTACGTCAGCTGCCTTTTAGTCTAGGGTGTCTTTGGATGATATTTGTTCGGCGGCTACTTGGTCCTCATCTCACAACTTCATTTCTCACTATAAACTGGACATGATATCTAGGGGGAGGGCATCCTTTGGCTCCGTGATGCTCCAGAATATCCTTCCATGAGGGCTACCCAAGAGTTTGGTAGCTGGGGACTCTGTCCCACATGTTGATGATCAAAAAAAGTCAACTACTTCAGATAAAGAAGTTATGTACTCACTATAATGTTCCATCTGAGTAGTTGGACTTCATTTGTCATCAACTGTCCCTCCCTCCTTCACCCTGACCTTCTCATTATGGTCTTACTTTGGTAGGCATGAAAAAGCACCTATGCGGCTCTCTTGCTCTTCATTGTTAGTAAGGTATATCGGATCGGGTTTGTGTATGGTGCAGCAAACTCATTCTAAGGGAAGGCAGGAGATGGAGGGGTGTTATGTGTAAGGGGAGGAGCTTGGATTAGATGCTGGTGAAGCTGCTGTCTCGGGTCTGATCTGGATCCGAATACCTCACAGGTTGATGACAAATGAAGTCCAACTACTGAGGTGGAACATTATGGTGAGTACATAACTTCTTTTTTTAGCCCAAAGGCTAGTAGATGGTGTTTCTTGAATCCTCCAAGAGAGGAATGTTACCCCAGCTCAAGAATTCCTGAAAATTCTTAGACTGATGGCATCCATGATTCTCATATCAGTGGCTCATCTTCTCATTAGGAAAAATTCAATGGTATATCCCAAATTGGTGGATTCAGCACCATCATTTCCTGGAAACCTAGTTGCCAGTGCTTCTTTTTATCAGATGCGAGTCACAATAATGGAGAAAACAGCTGACTGTCAATCCAGGACTTCCATTCTCTCCTATGATTCTGATGCAGTGTGTCCAACTGGATTCATCTGACTTTCATGGAGAGCTGCGTCAATGGGGAAGCAAGTGCCAGCTGCTCGGGTTCCCAAGGATGCTCAGAAGCACATCAGTGTCAAGGCAAAGTTGGCAGTGATTCATCACTTGAAGGTTTCCCATCCACTGTGGAACTCCAGGTCCTGTTCGGGTGATTACAGACAACACCACATTGAACAGATCAGATGTATTCTCATTCCCTTAGACAGGAATGTTCCTTTATGCATTTTTGTTATGTTGTCTATCTACGTCTCTGTCTGGTTTGGAACAGTAGGTGTTTGCAAAGCTCATTTTTTCCATCTGTGCTTCATTCGGGCCCTAGCGAAGAATCTGCATTTATTTAAGATTAGATCTTTGTGGGTATTTGTTTCATTTGAATATTGTGCGTATGTCTAGCTGCAGTTAGTTGCCTGAAGTGTGAAAAAGTATAGCCATCTGGAGACATTGAAAGTTGTTAGACTGCTTTTGAAATTCTGTCTCAACTCATAGCCTGGGGGTTTCCTGGTTGCATTATAACCTGTGACTGTCACATTTCTTAATCATTTCTGCTCATCTTCTGAATGGTTGGCTGCTGAGATTCGCCTGCATAAATCAACTGACAAAAGCTGATTTAAGTGTACTTTTCTCTGCACTTCTTTAAGATTCGATATTTGTAGATATTTATTTCATTTGACTATTGTGCTCTGTCTAGCTGCAGTTAGTCCCCCATCCCCCCTCCCTGTTCTTGTTGTGGTGTTCATCTTGGTGGCTTTGGAATTGCCCACCCCTGCTGTAAATCTGTTTTTGGACACTCTTCCTAGGCCCATCTCATTTGCTTACTCAGCTGAGTACAGTGAAGTCATATTTTGATTTCACATGCTCCTACCAGTCTCATCTCCTCTGCTGTGTACAGAGAGAGCACTTGGGAAGGACATCCCTATAGCATTTTAATCTGCTCTGTTCCCCCCCTCTCCACAAAAAAATATATACTTTCTTGAGCTGCTCTTAGATAAATGTTTTCTAGTTTATTACCTTAATTTGCAGTTCTGTGTGCTTTTAAGTATTCAAGTGCTCTTATTCTGCACTTGGTGCCTCCATTTTGATTTTTCATAACTTACTGCTCTCTGCACTTTGTCATTTTTATCTGCATTTATTTAAATTGTATTTGCCTTAATATTGCTACACACTCAAGTGCACTAGCTTTTACTGCATTTCAAGTGGTTTTGCTGCTGTCATTAGCTCATTCTATCTAATACAGAGAGAACTTTTGAGAAAGCCAACCCATTTAAGCTCTTAACCTTGAATTATCTTCTGTTCCTCCTTTCTCCTTTTCCACGTTACAAAAAAAGTGTATATATGTGTGTGTGTGTGTATATATATATATATATATATATATATGTGTGTGTGTGTGTGTGTGTATATATATATATATATATATATGTGTGTGTGTGTGTGTGTGTATATATATATATATATATATATATGTGTGTGTGTGTGTATATATATATATATATATATATATATATGTGTGTGTGTGTATATATATATATATATATATATATATATATATGTGTGTGTGTGTGTGTGTATATATATATATATATATATATGTGTGTGTGTATATATATATATATATATATATATATATATGTGTGTGTGTATATATATATATATATATATATATATATATATATATATATATGTGTGTGTGTGTGTGTGTATATATATATATATGTGTGTGTATATATATATATATATATATATATATGTGTGTGTGTGTGTGTGTATATATATATATATATATATATATATATATGTGTGTGTGTGTGTGTGTATATATATATATATATATATATATATATATATATGTGTGTGTATATATATATATATATATATATATGTGTGTGTGTATATATTTATATATGTATATATATATATATATATATATATATATATATATATATATATATATATATATATATATATATATATATATATATATATATATATATATATATATATATATATATATATATATATATATATAAATTCCAAGCTTGTTTTCTGCCTTTCCTGTAACTAGTCTAGTCCAGATATAGATGTGCTGTATCCAGGACTGTTTGTAAGCTTCTGAGCCCCCAAGTCTTCCTGTGTTGGAGGGAAGCCTTCTAGCTCATCAGTGGGAGTGGTAAGCAGTAGGTAGCCTATCTACCACAGGAGGAGTGGTTTCTGGCCCATACCTTGTAGTGTATTGGCCGTTTGGGCAGTTTTTTCCATCTTTTTTAACTTTCTGGTTTAAAAGCCTGCATTTGTGCTCATTTCCCACCTTTTCTATAACTAGTCTAGTCCAGATACTGCTTTGCTGTATCCAGAACTGTTTGTAAGCTTCTGAGCACCCCAAGCCTTTCTGTGTTGGAAGGAAGCCTTCTAGCTTATCAGTGGGAGTGGTAAGCACTAGGCAGCCTATCTACCACAAGAGGAGTGATTTCTGGCCCAGAAATTGTAGTTTATTGGCCATTTTTTTCCATCTTTCAACTTTCTGGTTTAAAAGCCTATGTTTGCACTTCTTTCCAACCTTTCCTGTAACTAATCTAGTCCAGATCCAGATTTGCTTTAACCAGGACTGTTTGTAAACTTCTGAGAAGTGCCAAAAAAAGTCTGCTTTTTAATTTTTCCCTTAGATCTGCTAGTTCTCTCCTCTCCTGCACTTTTAGTAGCTCATCAGTCTAGCACGTTACCAGACGTCTTGTAGCAGTCATTGTAGCACACAAAAGTGCTACCAGCACTAAACATTCTACAAGGAAACAGCTCCAGTACTTATTATTAATGCTCACCCCTCCAGGCAATTCTAAAGGTCATTTCCCTGTGCTTTCTTCTGTAAACCTGGTGAACTTGGGCATCCTGAGGCAATATAGCAACTGCCTCATGTACACTCTCAACCCTCTCCTCTTACCTCTCAGTACTCAGACTTGCGAGAGATGCACTTCTATATCCAAATTGGAAGCCACGCACTCTCCAGTGAAGACCTGAATAGCTGTTCAAGAGGAGAAGGTCAACACTTGCACCACATGGAACAGACAGCCCTCCAGGAGACACAGTAGCACTGTCTTCACATAAAAACACAAACCACACACCCACTTTCACGGAGGCTTTCAATAAAAAATCTACCCAAACAGCAGAGACCTCCAAGGCAGAAACACACTCAACCACCACAACATGACACTAATTACGAGAAGTCATTATAAAACACCTAAACAGTGTGCCACTCAAAGCCCCTAAGGCAAAACAGCATGCCCAACACACTAGTCATAGGTGACTCGATAGTGAGGCACACTGATGTCCCACTCACTAAGTTGAATAAGGAGAAAGTAACAGCTGCCTGTCAGGTGCCAGGCTCCGCCACATAACACACGCACTCAGGTCCCTCAACAACAGGCACAAATATGATTCAGTTATTGTACATGTGGGTGTGAATGACCTGAGATGTACCTCCCTGGACTACACGAAAAGAGATGTGGAAGAACTCTTGGATTATGTTGCCCAGGCAGGTATGACCCTAGCCCTGAGCAGCCTCCTACCATCACCTAGTATGATACCACAGTACAATCAGAAAATGATCGATTTCAACAATTGGCTAAGTTTCTGGTGTCATTCTAAGGGTATCCAGTATCTGTTTGGGATGACATGAATGACAGACCTTGATGCTTTGCTAGAGATGGCCTGCATCTTTCACCCCCTGGGCTTCCGGATACTGGCTAAGGCTCTTGCCACCCCCTATAGTACCTTTTTTAGGCGGTGTTCCAAAGACCAAATTCCCACTGTAACAGCTACAAACAAATGCAATCTGAGGGTCATGCTGCTCAATGCTAGAAATCTAAATCTCAAAATGCACTCACTCGTAGCACTCCTTAAAATGGAGAACATCAACATTTGTGCTGTAACAGAGACCTGGTTCAAGACAGCAGAAAGTACCCCTGCACTACCAGGCTATAACCTCAGTCCACACCTTTCAGCCCCAGAACTTGGACTGAAGCTCCAAAGGCGGTGGTGTTTCATAAAGGATGCGTACACCTCCAGACTGGTAGCCCAACATAACACATCAGAGATACTTCAGGTGCAGCTAACATTGGGTGAGACAGCGATTCAGGTCATAGCTTGCTACAGATCCCCAACCATGTCCCAAGACTAGCACTCCAAGTTCTTAAGCACCCTGGAGAATATTAGGGTCCATCCTAACACTGTCATACTGGGCGACTTCAACTACCCCTCCATTAACTGACAAAACTACTTGTGTACCAATACACTTGCCCAACGTTTCCTGGAATTTATTAATTCCAATGCCCTGGACCAGCTCATTCTTACCCCCACTAGAGGTAGCAACATCCTTGACCTGGTCATTGCTAACATGGGCGACCGTTGCTCTACACCAGTAGTCAACTCCTCCCTGGTTAGATCTGACCACAAACTAATCACCTTGGAAATCCACATCCCTCTCACCCGCCCCGCAAAAGTAACCACCATGAAAATCTTCTCCAAAGCCAACTTTGGGCTCCTAAAAACAGAGGTGGCTAACTTCACAGCACCCATGCAAATGGAGAATAGTTGCATGACTGCCAAATCATACACCGGTGCACTGTACAAATACGTACACAAATGGATGGATCTCACCATACCCAATAGAACCAAGATGCTCTCCTCCAAAAAAAAAAAAGGAAGCCAATCTGGTGGTCCCCTGCCATAAACGAACTCTACAATAGAAGGAGAAAACTGACGTGGAATAAGGTGAAGACCCAAGACTGTAAAAACTCCCTTTGCCTCAGCAAAAAATTGAGATCCCTCATCAAATACTCTAAAGCTAGCTATGAAAACAGAATTGGAGCAGATAGTAAAGACAACCACAAGGCCTTCTATAGTTATGTAAAGAATCTCCACGGCAGTACCCAAATTTGCTGTGAGCTACTGCACAATGGTACCTCTTATACCGAGCCAACAGATATTGCCAGTATACTGGCTGACAGATTCAGTGCCAACTTTACCACTCTCTTCCCCACCAAAGAACCAATCACAATACCAGTAGATTGCCAGGCACCCAGTATTACTGCTGCACAGGTTAAAACAGCACTGTCCAAGGCCAAGAATACAACTTCTATGGGACCTGCCAATATCCCAGGCTGTGTTCTACATGAACTACAGAGTGAACTGACACCTCACGTGTGTGCCCTGTTCAGTCACAGCCTAACGTCAGGCTTTGTCCTTACTGAATGGCACACTGCTACAGTCATCTCTCTCCACAAAGGAGGAGCGACTACAGACTCTGGGAACTATCGCCCCATTAGCCTGAGTCTGATATGCAAAGCTATGGAGAGCATCACCATGGACCTAATAAACAAGGATATAGGGGAATCTCCAGACTCTGGATCCCACACAGTTTGGTTTTGTGAAGGGTAAATCATGCCTGCTCAACCTGTTCGACTTCTTTGAGTTTACCAGAGCTGTGGATGAAGGCAAGTTGGTTCATACAGCCTACCTTGATCTGGCCAAAGCCTTTGATACCATTCCCCACTCATGAATCATTGTAAAACTCATTAAGCTAGGGATCAACCCCTATATTTCTAGGTGGGTTGCAAACTGGCTTACAGACAGAACCCACAGTGTGAAAGTAGCTGACTCCAAGTCGGACTGCTGACCAGTCACAAGTGGAGTCCTACAGGGTTCGGTCCTGGGTCCTCTCCTGCTTGGTATCTACTTCTCTGAAGTCCAGGTCAACACAAAGGGACTGTGGCTGACCAAGTGTGCAGACAGTTGCATGTTGGAAGCTATTATTTAACTCCCCAAGTGATGTTGACATCCTTTAGAAAGGCCTCACAGAGACCAACTGGTGTCAGAACCACGGCCTTAAGTTCAATGCCAATTAATGTGTCGTTATCATCTTTGAGAAAAACCCAGTTCCCATGAATTACCACATCAATGGTAGTCCACTGAACACAGATGATGTTATAAGAAATCTGAGAACACAGGTTGACAGCAACCTCTTTTAACCACCACATTGCCACTAAGGTCAGAAAGTCCTATGTGGTACATCGCATTACTAAGGGTTTTGCATCCAGGAAGAAAGAGGTCATTGTCTCTCTCTACTCTTTCCTCATTAGGCCAGTCGAGTACAGTGCCCCATTTGGCATGTACCTCACTAGACACCTGCAGCAACTGGAGAAGCCGCAGAAGTACCTCACAAAGAGGATCCTAGGCCTTAAACCCTTGTCCTATATGGACAGACAAAAAAAAAAAAAAACCTCCCAACTATTCTGTCTCTCATATCGTCTACTTAGAGACTATCTCTGCCTGACTTGCATGTCTGACCCGGGTCTGTTAGAAATGCTACATCCAAAGAAATCCCAGTCCTTACACACTACATACTCCGGAGACATCAACTTCATTACCACAATCAACAGAACAAGCTGGAGGGACAGGTTGATAACCCAGAGACTGCCCATGCTCTGAAATAGACTTCCCATACATATCAAGCAGAGCACCTCACTGTCCCTCTTCAAGAGAAATCTTGATGAGTGGATGGGAAATAGAAAATTCACCCCGGGGATCACTCCAGTGGCTCTACTTGACAGAGGCACTGGAGCATGATGCCAGGGTAATCCTATGGGTTAGGCTTCGGGGCCATTAGCCTAGTACACCTCTGTGAACCTATTTGAGGGCTACTGACTGGCAATGAAGGATTATCCTGCTATGGGAGCTGATTGGTCATTCACACCCACAGGCAGGCAATGGGAGAGGCTCTGAGCTTTAGTACCCTGCCAAAGGGAAGACAGCAGACTATTACTACCCATATGCCAGTAAAGCATTGTGTTCTGCAAACATGTACTTTTACATGTATGTGGAACTTGCGCAACTCTACTTTTCTAACTATTTTCAAACAATGTGGATCTCCTCAGTTAAGCTTATTTTGTAGCACTGCAGAATCCATAGGTTACAGAACCTGGGGTATTTTCCGTAGATACTTTGCCTCTGTTGTGGAGGGGGAGTCATCTATATCTTTCAACATTTGGCTGTCTTGTAGATGGTATTTTTTTGGTACAGGAAGAAAAACTTATGATTCACTTTACCCCCAATGTGAACATGCCAGGTGTGGTCTCTTGCTCCAGATGCTGGCTTGATTTCTCTCTGC
The DNA here is from genome assembly GCF_019279795.1 of Protopterus annectens. Classification (NCBI taxonomy): domain Eukaryota; kingdom Metazoa; phylum Chordata; order Ceratodontiformes; family Protopteridae; genus Protopterus; species Protopterus annectens. Next base: position 846,674,587 of record NC_056747.1, read on the forward strand.
TACTTAAGCTCAATGACAAGCTCCTTCTGTTCTGGATCCCATTGCTTTGTCATATCTTTATGATGCTGAAGCTTATGCCTGGCTACTGATATGCTAACCATTGCCAGATTTGGGAGTTCAAATGAAGTTTCCAAGTTTTTTTTTTTTCTTGCTACAGGCAAGGATTCAATTAAGCCTATATATGCAGCAAAGTAGCAGCATTTCTCTGCTTGTGCATACTCCAGTTTTCCCCCTTTTCTTGTCTTGCCAGGGTCGACTGTAAATGTCTGTCATTCAGGTGATACCACATTTGTGGAGTTCTAAATGAGTAAATATAAATGAGTTAAACAACCTTCTCCAATAGTGGAGTTTTCTTTTTTCTGCTGCTGTACTGTCTTTGAGTAGGTGTATTTAAGTTTGAGGGTATGGGGGTGTCCCCCACATAAGGGATGCAGGAGGGCTTGTGCCGCGCAAAAAGTGATCTCCCAAGTTCAGTGAATGTTTTGCTCATTTTTGTTCAAGCATTCATTGCTTGATAAAAGTGCAGATGTTCTTAGTGTTTCACTGTTGCAGTCCTCACATTTGGGTTACCTGCTTGCAGTAGCCCTCAGTCGGTCTGATTATCAAAGTCTTGGATCCTGCGTCGTTTGCTGTCTCATCTTCCATGACGTCAGGTAGTCAGGGGTATAAAGCATGCAGCCAACGCCATTAGATCAGTCTTTCTTGCCGTACGGTGCCTGAAGCAGAAGCAGTTCGCAAGTGCCGGTTGGCAGTCTCCTGAAATTTTCATTTTCAAGTTACAGAACCAAAGGCTTCAACTAAAGCTAAGTACCCTGTTGGGAAAACTTTTTCTTGCTCTAAACTGATGTCAGTAAAAGTCAATAATTGTATTTCTTGTGGAAAGCAAATACCTCATAAAGATTTTCATTCGTACTGTATTTCTTGCCTAGGCCCTGACCACGACGTACCTCGTTGTCGGTTTTATGCCTTATTTAAACCACAAACTTTGTCGTCGGTATATTTTCACTTCTAAATATTTTGGTACTCAGTTTAATTATCCAGATATGTCTTCGGTAAACCACCCGACTACTGACATTCCAAAAAAACACAAAGATAAAGACAGAGACAGGCTGCCTAGGTCCAAAACTGCTGGTGACGCTTCTAAGCTAGTTGCCAGTTCACCGGTACTCAGTGAGGCGCTTTCACAGCCCCTGATACCCGCTACTTTAGATTTGCAGGCCTCTACTGAGACCCATTTGGAGCCCGGTATGCCACGAGATGCTTTAACTGTGGAACCTGTGGATGTCACTACCTTGGATGGGTCCAGAGCCGCTGTGCAGGCACCGGCATCTGAGGGTGTACTTAGGCCTACTGACTTGCTTATTAAACCGATGCTATCTTCTTCAAGGCCTAAATCTCGACCCATGCCTAGAAGACAGACGCCCAGATCGCATAGTCAGGCCTCTATGCCTAAAAAACAAATGATAAGAATGACTGAAGACCTTATTACTTTAATCAGGGGAAGCCAACCTTCCTCCTCTAAGAGACCTAGGACTGAATTTGCTTATGATTCTTCTGACCAGGATTCTGAAAATTCTGTTTCCTCTGATGACCAGGATTTACCTTGTCTACCTATGAGGATTGTGATGCAGAGGACTCTATTCCCTCTGCTTCTCCCCCAGAGGATTTTTCTTTTGTTGAAACCTTGCATACTCTTAGGGAGAATTTTCACTGGGAAAGCCAGGATTACTCTGATTCTAAAAAGAGGTTTAGGGATTTCTTACTCCTGCCCAACACAGACCTTTAGCTGTTCCTCCTGTGCTAGACATTGTTGATGCCTTTTCGGAATCTAGCTTGGCCCCTGACTCTCTACCTCCTGCTCCCAGAAAACCTGATAGATATTACAGGGTTCCTGACTCTCTCAAGTTTCTTTTTAAAAATCCTACTGAGGATCCTGAGACCATTTCACAGGGACCCAAGGGCATTAAGGCTACTCCTGCCAAAAATCCTACCT
>NC_056747.1:846689079-846759953 GCF_019279795.1 Protopterus annectens
TGCTGGAAGTGTTTGCAAAGGTATTTTATACCCTAGGCAAACTTCAGAGAATTTTTCTTCAGGTAGATAGCAAGTGCTTGAGATGTGATGGGAAAGATCACAGTAATTGAACATCTTTTTGGGAATGCAGAGTTGTCAGAGTTTAAAAAATTCCCTACAAAGTAGTTTGTCAGAAATGTTGGGGGAACAAATTATTCTAACAAAGGAAATAATTTTGTGCTTAGGGTATAAAATCTGAATTGCCTAGACATAGTAGGCTCTTGCTAAGTTGAATGCTATTGGCTGCCAGAAAAAGCAATTACTTGAAAACTGGGAAATCAGAATGTAAACCAACTGTAAGTAAAGTATTGAATATTGTAAAGGAGATAAAATAATTAGAGGATGGGGTCTTTAGAAAAGGGGAGGAGCAAATTATGTAGAAATGGAATTTGTGGCAACAGTACATGCAGAATTAAATGCACAGGAGGGAGGAGTGGTGAAATTTTAGGTATGGCAGGACTTGAGCAATTTACATAATGTTGGAATGGATGATTAACGAAAACATGTATGTATAATGCATGAAGTTAATGAAAATGTGAGTTTTTCTATAATTGCATATGTACCCATATCTTCATTCAATGTGTAAAGTTAATAAAGGTGCTTTTTAAATATTACACTTTATCATGCCTAAATGCTCATCCACATTTGTATTTCTGTGGCAGAGACTTGTGTTAAAACATCTACTGTGTTGAACATATTAATATGCTTTACTTTCATCAACAGAAGGGGGGGGGGCTGAGAGAACCCAACAGAAAATAGTGGTGGCCTCTTGTGTGCCTGTTACTTATGATAACCATGTCATACAAATGTATTTATGCTGAGTTCTTGCATCATAATTTTTATTTTATTTCAGTGGCAAATTTGTTTATAGTTGCTTTGTTATATAGACTGATTTGTCCCTCTCCCTCTTTTTATTGTTGTGTGTAGGCTAAGATGGATACTTTGGCAGCAGCAGAGCTGGATGACACAGAGGGTGACTCAGAATGTCAAACATCTATATTGCATTCTCCCATTCAATCAAATACAAGTTCCCCCATGACGTTTTGCAGCCCACCTTCTTGCAAATCCCTTCTGAGGCTTCAAGTCCCTGAATATACCAGACTGAAGTCTTGGCCCATCGGGCTTATTTTCTCCTTTACTCCAAACATAAAACTGTCTTTAGAGGTTAATGGATTTCTGAAAGTCTTGTCACTGCTGGCTTGTTTTGATGCACTTGGTCAGAATCTGGGCTACAGAGTTCACACCAATCAGCTGAACACGGGGATTGTATCCATTCGCGCTCTTCCACAGGTAAAATTTATATGCTAGTGTTTCAGTTACAGTTTTGAACTGTTTTTGCTGTGGGGTTTCAGATTTGTCATTTATAAATATGTTGCCACATTACAACTACTTGCCTCCACAAGACCTTTAAAAGATAAGCTACTGTCTATTAGGACTCTAGCATACCTCTCAAATGTCCAGAATTTCCCTTTATATTTTTAGTCTATTCCTTGTAAAATCTGTGGTTTTCTGGCAAATCACGGAACAGACTATTAAAGTCTCTAAATGTTGACATATTTGAATTTCAGACTTCATATCCTTCAGAAAATGCATGCTAACACAAATCATGTTATTCTCGCAACTTTCTTGGTTAATAAGAGCAGTATTTAAAATATGTCCCTATTCTTGGGCCTTTGTCTCCCGATTATTTTTAGGGTTTGTCCAGGTTTCCTTCACTAACAGTTTGAGAGGTATGAGAGTCTTGGTGGGACGTTTTTCCCCATATACAGTAGTCCTTGCCAAATTCTACAGAAGCAGTTTTCTTGACCTTTCAAATGTTCTTGACTTAAATTTTGAAATGTTTCTGAGCAAGTTGATGTCCAGGTAAACTCCTACTAGTCTTTAGTTTAGCTATTTTTTGGGGGCTTTTATTTATGTGGTTATTTGTTGTTTTAAATAACTGGTGGATTTCATCTCGCTTCCAGCTCAAATGGGAACCTGCAGTTAAGAACTTTTGAAAGGTCAAGAAAACTGCTTCTGAAGAATTTGGCAAGGACTACTGTATACAGTCCTTGGACCCCTGTTCTTGTTTATCAGCAGACCAGCAGAAATGTGGGAAGAAATTCAGAATGTATAATGTTCAGTTGTATTTTCAGATAACTCCTTTAAGAGCTAGATTAATAAAATTGAACATGCTTTTCTTAGCCCAGTCCGGAATGCAGGCATTTTCACTTAGCAGTGGTGCTTCATTGTATGAACTAGACAATTCACTGTGGATTTTCCCTTTCGATTGCTTTTTTGTGTTGATGTCATACTTTTGTCTTAGTATTATCATTTGACAAAGAACTGAATGTCAGTCGGATATGTAAACTGCCCAATTTTTTAATGCCAGAAGTATCCTAGTGCACATCGTCTGCTCTGGGCAGAGAGATTTATTATCAGAATAAAACTCCTTCAAGATCCATATAATAGAAATAGACCATTATAAAACAATAACCTTCCCTTGATATTGCCTTGAAAGCAAGGGGGGGGACCACCTACATTTTTACACAGTATTCTTATTACCGTTTGTTGGATGCTACAGCTCGATATGGCTCACGACCCTGACTTATTTGTGCAAATGAGTGCCTTACAGCATTGATATATTTTTCTGTGACTTCTATATGATTACTACTGTTATAGCTCTCACACATGCTCTCTCTCTCTGTTTATAGGTTCATAACATGCAGTCCAAGAGACCATTAAAGAAACCAGCCCAAATTCCAAGTTGCCACAAGTCACTATCTGGTTAAGTGAAATGTTAAAGGTCAAACAGTAGGCAAATGAAAGTGGAAAAGATTTAAACTCTGAACCCTTGGCACAGGAAGCAGGAGCTGTAGCTTTAAACTGACTGTCTTTATTAAAGTTTCTTGCATTTCGGTTTAGTCTCTGCTGTTTTCCCACATATCTTTAGCTACTACTCTTCCTTCATGATCTGGCCGTCTAGGTTAACTTTTGTTGTCTCTCCATCACCTTCCCTCAGCTAGCATCCTTTGCTTTGTTAGTACTTCATAACCAGGCTTGCTAACTTTTTTGTTCTTATACCAGTCTTCTGCATCTTTCCAACCCTAGCTGCACCTGAGTAATTCTCCCTCCCCTCTACCCTTCTATCCACTAACCCTAGCGGTTGTTCTTTCTGTGAATCTACCCATAATTGCATTACGTCCCACATATTTTCATCTTCCACCCTTAAAACATCCAATAGCTGCACTCCCCCACCAGTTCTTATGTTTCTCAGAACTATCAAGTCTAACATCTGAAATCCTCCTTGGGGAATCTGCAGTTTGGTTTATCCTCTTACTGTTCAGCATTTTTTCTGTGAATCTTCTCTGCTCAGGGACGTATGTATCCTCTACCATTATACAGTGTAATGTCGCACAGTTCTGTAGGAGAGTGCGCTAGCCCCTGACCCTACCAGTTTGCTCCTAATCACTGAGCTAGCACACTTGATTCTGTTTTCTATCACTCCCACAGTTTGGATACTGTCCTGATTTGCGTCTTTCGTTTTTTTCCGGTTAAGGATCGCCACAGCGGAACTCCGGTCCGCTAATGATTGGCAGTAGAGTTTTGCGTGCTGGCTTGCCAGGCCTAACGCACAACCTTCAATGAAGGAATGCCCATTCTTCATGTTGCCACACAGAAGACGCTCTAACTGAGAATTGAACGGGCAACGTCTAACTGTGAGGCGACAACGCTACCGCAGCACCACCACTGCTGTCCTGATATTTATTGTAAAAAAAATAAATATATATATACACACACACACACACACACACACACACACACACACACACACACACACACACACACACACACACACACACACACACACACACACTACATTTGATCAAAGCACCAACTCATGCTAAATATTCTCTTTGCTGTCAGAGGCAGGACAGATACAATAACACTTCCTCTTTTGCCTGGGAGAGAGAGGAGCACAATGTGAAGTGCTGACTTTGATTTAAGACAGTCAACCTGTTCAGCCACGGACACAGAAGGGCAAAACTTCTGGTCTGTCTTGCTACCCAGAGAATAGCATTGGTTGGAGGGGGAGTTAAGTGCAGTGATCACTTGGAGGGCTTCACATTGCAACCCCCAACTTTTGCAGGATCACTATCAAAAGGCTAAGGAAGTAAGAACCAGAGGTTGAATATACCTTCCTGGAGGTAAGCCCATTCTTCAGATAGTCTCCTGGTCTGTGTGTTGTGAGCTTGCCTTCAGCTAACAAGGGGGCTTAAGTTTGTGCTCACCATTTGTTTTGATGAATGATGAGGGACCTGGGAGTGGTGCAACTTCAACCACCGCAGTAGGGGTGCATCACAAGGTTATAGGCTCTGCTTATCCTACTGACTGACTTACTGGAGCTCATGGAGTGGCCTTTGAATTAGCTGAACATAGCTCAGTGGTAGAGCTCAGGACTGATGATTTTTCATTGAAGGCTTTCACCCCAGGTACATTAGGGCTCAGTGCCCTGGGTCGAGGAGTGCCCATTAGGGGCATTCCATATCATAGTCGGCAGTTTAAGCCCTAGACTTTAGATGACTGTTCAAAGCCTGATGGGGCCCTACCCTTAGGGGTGTGAGAGCACATACTTTGGTTGGTCTCTTTGCAGGTATGAGGAAATCTCCACCCTGCTCTTGTCTTGTGTCCTTTGACAAGACACATGGTGTCCACCTTTTGCACACTTATTCACAGGTTACGTAGCCTGTACTTGAATGCAGTTTAGCTGGAGCTGGAAATGACTTGGGGTCTGCCTTCCATCTTAACTTCCTTTTAGGAATCAGGAGACCCAGAGGCTATTGAACCAGCAGTTGTATTCTTGACTGCTGTGTAGGACTGTCATTTAGATAGCAAATCTCCATTTTTCCCTTTTCTTACAGAATTATACATTGGGTAGTTAGTCACTTTTGGGCATGTCCTAGAACACATAGCTTCTCAATAGAAAAGACTTCAGTCAGAGGCCAAGCTACTTCCACAGAGGTCTTGGAACAGGCCTTGAGCTTACTCCTCATAGGGGTCAAAGAGGTTGCCCCAGGCTCTGAACCTATTCCTAAAGAGGTAACTGAGAGTCCTGCTGTTCTGGAACTAGGCCAGTGGTTCCTTCTCACCTTTGCTTAGTCCCAAATGGGATTGAAAGCTTCTTTGTAATCCTAAACCTCAGTGACTTCAGTAAGCATATCCTTAGCATCAGGCTCTTGATGGTGATTCTCGAGCGAGAGGTTCAGCTTTTGAAATGTTAGTTGTTGCTAGACATGAATACCTTTTGGTCTTAAATGTCTAGAGTCAGCAGAGAAGGCTTCTTTTTGCCACTTTTGGTTGGACACAGCTTTCAGCAAACATGCCTTTCCTCTGAGTTTAGAATGCTCACCAACATGCTAACCATAGTTGTAAAGGCCTTTCAGCAAAGCAATTGTATTTTTACCCCTTTCTGATTGATTGGCACTTGGTAACTCCATCAAGAGTGTCCCTGGTAGCATGATTGGGTAATTCCAAGGCTTTAGTCTTGGGATTAACCATAAACTGGGAGAGAATCCCTCACAAAGCCCTTCCAAATGGATTGCCTGGATCAGTGCTTTGCTGGCCATTCTTTATGATCATTACAGTTTATGAAGAGAGTTCCTGGAGGGCATTGCTTTGACATCCTGGGTGAAGTCACAGTGAAGGGTCCAGGTTTGGATTCTTTTCCCTCTAGGCTTGATGTCTGCTGTTGTCTCCATGATGTGTTTTATATGTTTGAGAATGTGTATGTTGCAGTAAATGTTGATCATTGCAGCTGCCGAATCACCATGTGCTCAGTGATCTTTCCTTGATGTTAGATTCTTGTCACCAGGCCATGGAGTTATTAAAAAAAAAAAAAAAACAACTCCCCATACCAGTTTACAGGTAAGCTTCTCCTTCCTACAGCTGTACCCTACATAGATGCTTTCCTGGCAGACTGGCTTATCTCCGCTCCTTTATGGTTCAAGGAAGTGGTGGCCCCATGTGAGCCAGGTGGACTGACATGCATTTCTCCTGATACTAAGGTTAGTAGAGGAATTGCTGGCAGGTTCCTTCCAGATCTGACCAGTAACAAATCTGTTATGTATAGATAAGCAGTATCTGTACCCCTCTTTCAGGGGAGGTGATGCTCTGTCAGCTCACTTTGTCTCAGCATTTTACATTCTAGATGAAGTTGAACATATTATTAAACTCCCTGAGCTGCTGCTCAGTTCTGTTTTGGAACTGCAGATTCAGGAGCCACAGCTGGTTTGTGTGTTCCTGAAGTGAGTACATCTGAAGATTAGTGTTTGCCACTTGATAAAATGCAGTTATCCACTTACTGTACTTAAGCAAGGCAGGGGGGCAGTTAACAGTAGATGTTTTACAATAGCCATTAGAGAAGATTTCCTTGATTCCATGCCTAATCAAAGTTACAGAAAATACCAAAATTTGTCCTTGGTGCCCTTGACCAAGAAGGGTAAAGTTTCAGATTATTGGGTATCTCTTGGTAATATAGGTAGGGGACAAGCTGATGTTCACTGATCACATGCACTGGAGCATGGGTATGCCATCACTGCAGACTTGGTTCTCCCAGGATTAAGAATATTTCCCTATATAAGTTTTGTCTTTGTTCATTAAGTAAACAGTTCTTGCCCCTAGCCACACTATGATGGAATATTCCATTCCACGGATATGAGATTTCACAAAGGTAACACATGGCAGTGCCTTCCCTGCAAATGGACAAAACCCATGTGTTAATGGTTATGTCTATCTAGATCTTGTCATTCAGTGGGGAAAGAATTAATGAGCCATTTGGTTTGTTCAGAACTGAGGGTCAGTCTTGGAGATAAAGGCCAGAGAAAGGGAAATAAATTTAGCACTCTGTAAATGCAATAGATACCAAGAAAAGAGTATTCCGTGACAAGAAATCCATGTTACATAAACCAAGTAGCTTCAGCAATGGTAGAAAGAGATTTAAAGTTCAGGAGCAAGACTCTTCTAAAGACGTTGTGGGCAACATTCAGCTAAAACAAAGGGCCAGATTTATGAATGCCTACTGTAAGTGTATACCATTCTGAGTAAATAGACCACACAAGCATAACACTCACCTTTTTCCTCCTAATTTTAGTTTTCTTACTGATTTGTATGCATTTATTTTATGAATCTGTCTTTGTTGACTGGTTAAAGTCTTGACTGGGTAAAACCAATTTTTAGAGGAGGCCCAGGGAGAAGAGTTCCACGAGGCACATTTATAGTTGCAGGGTAAAACATCTATACTATACGTGAGCTTATTTACATGATTTTTAAATATTTCTTACATGAACATAGCATTTAAACACACAGAAATTAATATACATTAGCTAATTATTGAATAGAAAAATAGTTAATATATTTATAGCATGTTAGCTACAGGGAAAAGATCAAACTGAACTGTTTTTGGGGTGAGTAATTTACAGACAAGTAGTAATGTAGCTTAAAAATTGATGGTAAGAGAGAGATGAAAGGAGAAATGATGGAAATGAGTAGGAAAATAAATTGACAGAGGAGAAAATAGTGTAGGGGTGTGAGAAAAGGAGGAAGATTAACTTTAGGAAATTAGTGCACTATGTGCAGGAGCAATAAGGTACAAAAAATTGGGAAGCAAAATGACTGTAAGAGTTGAAGTACCCTGAGTAAAGCTACCCAGGTGAGCAGGAAGAACATAACCACCTTTGGCATATGTGCTGATTATGCAAAGGTTTGAAACTGTTTTAAGTTTTTTGTTTCTTTTAACTGTGTGGGGATTTCATTCAAGAGTTTATACACACAGTGGGAGGACAGAGAGCGTCCGTCAGTGCTGGGTGTCTTACTGATGCATGGTAAGAGTTTATTGCTAGAGCAAAGGTCTCTAGTGGGTGGGTAGTACAGTGGAGTATTTTGTAATGTTTGGTATTTGTCTAGAGAGGTACAGTAGGTTGTGGGCAATGATTAGTTGTGAGTATGTCAACTAGTTTAGGAGTTCAAGCCAGTTTAATTGTTTTAATGCAAGATAGTGGTGTGTTTTATAAGGTGGTTGGTTGCAAATTTAGCTATTTTGTCGTAAGAGGCTAGTGCAGTTTTATACGTAGTTTGTTATTTGTAAGAATAGGGAAAGCATATAACAGAGAAAGAAGGAGGTATGTTGCTGCTAAGGTAATACTTGCTTTATCTGTCAGGTTGCGTTTGCCCCTGTAGAGGGAGCTAAGTTTTCTTGAAGGAATGAAGTATGTGGTGATCAAATTTGAGGGTGTCATCTGTTATGACTCAAAGCAGTTTAGCTTGGATTATAGTTTTTTTTTTTTGTGTTATTACCTGAGGTAATGTGAAATGTGCATTTGATTAAGATGGTGTTTTGAAATGGCATAAGATTTTTTTTTGTATTGGCTTTAAGCAGCAAGTTAGATTTTTTAGCCATATTTCAATGTCAGTGAAAGATTTTTGAGTGATTTCCTGTAATATTATGGATGGGGCAGAGCAGATGAGGGTTGAATTGACATATTGTATGAGTGGTAAGTGTTGCAGCAGTATGAAGTTTATTTATGGAAATATTAAATAGAAGGGAGCTGAGTATTGACCCTTGAGGATACCAACAGAGATTGGTTGAAATGCTGAAAGGTTTTGCTGCCGATTGTATAAATAACTGTGAAACCAGGAGAGGGAGGGGTAAGTGGGACCTAGAGTTTCAAGTTCAGAAAGGAGCTTTTAGTGAAACACTGTGCCAAATGCTTCAGAAAGGTCAAAGAAAAGTGAAGAAGCAAGGTTGCCCTCATTTCTGCATTGGTTTACTATGTTGGTGAAATTGAGAAGGGCAGTAGTAGTACTGTGACTGGGCCTGAGACCATGCTATGTGTTGGAGAGGAGGTTGTGTTTGGTTATGTGTTTCTTAAGCTAAGAGCGAATACATTTCTTGAGGATTTTACAGAGGGGTGATAGGATAGCAATAGCTTTATAGTTTGACTATTGAAGTACCTTCTTTTTGAAGGGGTATAATGGATTTTTTCCAGATGTGTGGGAAATAGTTTTCAGTTACTGGTTGAGAAGACTGCAGACAGGGAAAGCTAGTGCTTCTGTACCTATTTTGAAGAACACAGTAGGAATGTTAGCAGCTGAGGTTGTTGCTTTTAATTTGGCTAGAAATTTTTTATGGTTGATGTTGGGACAGGCTTTTCGAGAATAGATGGAAGTTGGAGGGGTAGAGAGTGAGGTGGTCATTGATTAGTGATAGAACCGACTGAATAAAATGAGTGCTTAACTGAGTAGCAATGGACTCTGAACTGGAAGCACAGAGTGCAGTGGTACGGTCAGAGTGTAATAGTTTTATTTAGAGAGAACCAAAAAAAGTTTGGGGTTTTGGTGCTTTTGTTGCTGATTTTTAACACGAATCTTGGTACAGTTTCTGATATCTAAAATTTTGGTAGGCATGTGTTTTATTACGCCATTATCTCCATGCTTTATGCCTTCGCAGAATGTTTGGTTTCGTTTGTCAGCTATGGTGCTGTTAGTTTTTATCCTTCTTGTCCTAACTGGTGCTAAACCATTTAGTACTTTTAGGAAGGTGTAATTGAAGTAATTGCTTTATCTACAGGCATGTACTTATTACATCTCAGCTGTAGCAGGACAGAACTGTAATATGTCTGTCAAATTTGGTTAAAATTCGTACTTGTTTATAGATTGTGTGAACCATGTTGTTGCCTGTTTACACATATCGGGAGGTGGTTACTTTTGATATCTGGTAGGCAGCCAGAGGATTTTTTTTTGAGGTTTGTAAATATCAAGTCCTTTATGGACTGGCCCTGTTAGTGCTTTAGTTGATTCTGGTGATGAAGCTTATTAGTTGGGTGAAGCCAAATAGGTGAATATAGTCATTGGGGTTTATGGGTTGCCAGTCTATATTCAGATAATCTAAGATGGCTTCCTGGGAAATGTCAGATATCCAGTGTATATCTTTGGCTGTGATGATGTTGCCTGGTATGTATACTGTTGAGATGCACATAGATTTCTTTTGGTTGATTTTGAGGTGTGCTTTCAGAAGTTCAGCTTTATTACATTTTGGGATATTTATACGGGCTGGAGTTATTCCCAAGTTATTTTTATAAATAGCAATGCTACCTGCTGTTAAGTTTTCTGTCTGTTCTGAGCATGTTAAAACCTGGGGGAATAATTTAATTGGGTATAAAGACCCTGTGTTTCTACAGTGTAGCCAAACAATCCACTTATGTTGTGCTGACAAGGTCATAAGAAGGCCGAAACGTGCATATCCACATCTAGTGGTATTTGGCTTTTTTGGCTTAAATGTATCCACAAAGACTTAAAAAGAAAAAGTAAAACATGATGGGCATTCAGTAGCCATATAGCTGAAACACTTGATGCCCTTAAGGTGTCATTTGCATATATTCCCAGGGCCTCTATTACAAGAGGTTTAAGGTATCATACGGTGAGAATGCTAGCTTGGCTAGATTTTTCTTGTAGTTTTTACTAGTCAGTTATTTCTTATTTTAACCAGGTTTCAGTGGCAATTAGAATGTTTCTAAGGAGTGAATTTTGTTGATGTTTCTGAGGCTGATGTTAAAAAGAATGAGGTTAGGTTCATTGCCTAATGGAAAAATTGTGTTGGGAGCATTGGAAAGTAACGGATTTGCCATGGTGGGTAGTTGATGTGTGAATCCAGGGTTAGAATGAATAGCTCCACTTAGTTTCAGGATGGAGGTAGGGTGAGTAGAGGTATGGAGCCATTTGCATTTTGTATCTGAGTTTACGTAACTTTTAATACATGTATGAGAGAGCACAGATCTGAACCTGTATATTGGAACAGAGGAGAGATAGGGAGAGTGTGTTTTTTGATGTATGTGCGTTTGTGATGGAGTTTGGATATGATGTGGGAATATTATGGTAGTGAAGTGAGCAGGTGCTGAGTGTACAAAACAGCAATTGACTTACTGTCTTTTGAGCTGAGATGGTGAAGTTTAGATGGTGGTAGACAAAGGTGAAGGTTTGCTAAGATAATTGCAGTATAATACATTGGTGAAATGAATGTTACAAGGAATAGAGAGAGAGAGAGAGGTGTGGTAAAGGGTGGGGAGAAGTTTGCAGGGTTGTATATAGATAGTGTAGAGTGGTTAGGTTGTGTGCAGAAAGCTGTGTGGTATGAGTTTGTTGGTGGGGGGGGGGGTGAAGATTTCAGTAGTGTATAGCTGAGGGAAGAGACCAAAAATGTGTATTGATGAAAAAGATAGTCCAAAGTAATAGCTGTAAGCTGTTTATATATGGGTGAGTGGATGGATAAAGGTTTTGGTAAGCAGGAATGTGTGTGGGGAGAAAAAGTGGGTTGAGAATGTCTGTAAAGTTTTAAGTCTGTGGAGTAAGCTACAGCAGGAATTGACGGATCAAAATTGGAAGAGGGTTTTTAATGTACATGTCTTTAATAGGTGGGTAATGTGCATTAAACTGTGGGAGGAGTTGAGAGAGTAAACATAAGGGTCCAGGGAGTGGCTGGGGAATTGAGGGTGGGAGAGAAATGAAGCTGGCTGAGAGAAAGTCTATGCAGCAACTTTAGCACAAGTAATTGTAAAGGGACCCATTTAAAATCATATACATTACTAATTATGGACTAAAATGCTTAGTTAAATTTGAGGACATGCAAACTTTTTCCTAGCCCAAATTAAATTGGATAACAATAGATAAACTGTTAAAGTGGGGTGGAGGGAGACGGTAGCCCACGTTTCCTTAGCCTGAACAGGTGCAGTTGCTTTTACAAATAATTACAAAGTACGATTACAAATAATTAACTGAGAAGATGTAAGCCTTGTAATTGAACAGGGACTGCAAACTCAGTTATCAAATAAGAGTTGAGTTGACTTGTACTTGCTAGTTTACATGCCCTTTGCAAGTTGAAAAGGATAGTAGAATGTTGTAATCAAGGGTTCAGTAGTAGATGTGCGATACCTAGTTTTTGTAAAAGAACCCAAACTGTAGTTTGAAGTTGCCTAAAAGAAATGTGGTAAGAAATAACAGTTAAGATGTTAGTTTTTAAAGCAGAGAGTCAAATGCATCTAGAAATGGTGTGCACGTTTACAATGAAAGGAACAAGAAAAAACAGCTACAAAACAGCTGGAGTTCCATCATACATTGCCATATACATGCATGTAAGGCTGTAAGGAATAAGTTACATATAAATATAGAGTAACGTGCAAGATCTGTATAACTTCATCCTAATGTATAAATGGTGATACTAGCAACCTTGCAGCATCTGCAGTGGTAGTTAAATACATTCCATCACACTGATACACAGTGCAAAGGTCTAGTACAATACTGAATGTGTCATAACAGTAGCCATCTAATTACTCACCATAATGACCCACAAAATAAAGATTTATGTACATTACATAAAAAATAAGTCAGTATGTGTAACTGGAATTAAAACAGCAATGAAAACTTACGTGTTGTGATGAAAAGACAAGTGACTGCAACAGAAGTAAAGGAGACAAGAGTGTAGATAAAGGGAGTACTGTAATCTCTAATCTCATATCACTAGCTGTAGTGTAAGGATATGCAAAAGCATTGGCTGGGCCCATCTAGTATTGCAAGGAGCGTGAGGCAAAAGGCGCTAAAAGGTCTAGGATTACAAAGAATAATTTAATAAAAAAAAAACACTGCAAAGAGCAGAAGTAATCACAGTAGTAGGAGACAGCGCAGGCAACTTTAGCACAAGTAACGGTTTTCTTGCAACCTTAAATATCTAGAGTGATTCTTAAAGGTTACCACAATGTGTAGACCACATCTGCACTTAGTCTAATCTTTCTGAGTGAATAAACAGCATAAAAAATGTGGTAGGAATGTTCTTGAATACAGATTGTGTACATTTAATGTAGGAGTTCATGAATCTGGTCCAAAGCCTTTCTCATCTGCTTGCACACTGAAAGCCACAATAGCTAAAAGGTAATTGTAACAGTATAAAATCTGAGGCTGATATCAAAGAAGTGACAGAATATGGGCTAAAATGTGAACCATGTTTGGAAAGGAAGCAGTCTGTGATGTTTAAAGTCACCTACATGCATAGCCAGCCTTAGGCATCGGCCAACTTAGGCGGCTGCCTAGGGCTCCGCTGTAGCAGGGGCGCTTTTCCAGTATTTATTTGGTGCAGGTAGACCAGGATGGGGTGGTAGGGGGCACCGCGGAGCTCTTTTGCCTAAGGCACCAGTTGACCTAAGGCCGCTCCTGCCTACGTGGCAAGAAGATTCAACTTCAGTATGAAAATGACCTGTGTAATTAATACCCAGAAACTGAACTTTACCGAAACTGATAAATTATACTGACTTTTTTTCTGGTTTTCAATTTTCACACACTGAAAGCTCTGAACAACCTGTTGATCAGTGTGCAGCCATCTTGAATTCTTGCAATTATCTAGATATTTTCAGATCTAAACAGGTTGGCAAGATTATAATGACAAAGCTGGCCACTTTTCATTTAATGGTCTGATAATGGAGAGTGGATGTAGAACTTTCCAACTAGTGACAATTCCATGTAAAGTTGCCCATGAGATGTCAGCCGTAGATCGCTTGAGTTCCTGCTGTTTAAATTCTTCTTGAGGACACTGTAGTCTCCTGCTCCTGCGCAGCCCTGGCTTTGGATGTACTGGCGATGTGAAAATGAATCAGTGATGTGAAGTGTCCAGCAGGTACTTCAAAGTTCGGTACTGTACATGTGCTCCTATTGCATTTAATATATATGTAGAAAGAGTTAATTGCAGACTATTTGAGTGGATGTTTCACAGAACAGCGTGGCTCATAACTTGCAGTAATTTGCAAAGTTAACCTGTATATAACCACTGTGGTTCACTCTTGGGGGGGGGGGGGGGGGATAAAATTTGTCCCACTGGTTGGAGTTGGCAGTCTGAGTACAAGCCTTGTATGATAACTTTCTTCTATCCGTCTAAGCCTGGCTTCTTGGTTCAGGGGACAAATTCACATCTGTGTCCCAGATGACTAAGGTTTGATTAGCAACCTTGCCAGTGAAGGAACCAGACAGGAATGGGAAGGAGTGAAGGTAAGTGGCCTACTTACCATCTCCTCAGGGGGGAAGGGGTGTACATACTGAGAAGGCACACTGGTGGTAATTTCTTGGTGAAGACTGTGTATAAATTCATCTCTTTTGTTTGTAGTTTAACCAGCCTGGCATCTTTGGGAGAGCCAATTTACAAAGGCAACCCAGGGAGAGAAGCTCTCAGTTCCAGTACAATAATGTTGTAGTTAAGTAAGCATACCATGGATAGTGGACCCTCAACCAACATTTTAAATAGCAATCATAATGTAAAAAGTCAATTATTTACATTAATCTGTTTACAAGAAGAGTACTTTTCCTTTGTCAGTCTGCTTGATTTCAAGTCATTGCCTAACTATATTTGTCTGTGTTTACCATTAAACAGGTACAGTCATAGCAGATGGCAGAGAAATGTGATGAATTCAAAGCTCTGTGAATTTAGTGAATTACAGCAGCTGTGTAGCAAGATATTGCATGAATTAAAAATTAACATCAATTAGAATAAGCACATAGACATCACATTTTATTGCAGGCAAAGTTCCCCATTATTTGAATAACATTTTTTGCATAATGACAGCATGTGTTGCTGATAAGTTGGCTGTTTGGTATATGTTCAGCAGTACTAATGGAGTTATTTAGAACATTGTTCTGTTTAAGCTTCGGTTTATACACTAGCAAAGACTATTGTGCACTGTGAGGGCAACATGTCATACTAAATGCTTATCTAGACAAGTACAAAAAGGTTGTTCAAAAGCAGTTTGTTTGGTATCCATGCATATGTTGTACAAGTATTGAACAACTGTAGCTGCCAATGCTTGTTAAGTTGTCATTTACTAGTAGCAGATGAGTAAAGCAACATTCCAGGCAAGGTAATGATAGGAGATTACCTCTGTCGAACAGATGAGACAACCGGGAGAGATTTGAGGGTTAGCATCAGAATTTAGTGGATTTGAGTAAACAGCAAAAAAATCCAGTGCTTCACTTACCAATGTGTTTATTAGCCTAGTCCTGATTTATAAAACTTAAGTATCCAAATTCCCTTCCAAAAGAAGCAAAGTGATCTTGCCAGGACTGAATCAAAAAAGCTTTCAGTGGTGCAACCTTTCCAATTCCAGGGCTGTTTCTGGAACATTTCTAACTTGAGATGCAGTCTTCATGATGCCAACAGATGAACACACAATGTGGAACCCAACTGACAAATTTCACAATACAACTTACTGGATAAGCTGGAATTACTTGACTTCCCCTGGATTATACCATTTTAGATCAACATCTAGTAGTCACCTCTGGTGACTCTGGGTGTACAAAGCACACCTCATAGTATTATTGTTGTACCCTCTTATGACTGAGTGCCTAGATCTGTGGGTTCAGATCTTTACCTCTTCCTTTGGCCTAAGTAGTCAGAAGACCTTACTGCTTGGTGTGCTGTACAACTGTGTGAAAGCTCATACATGGTCTTTGAAGTTTGAGTTTAACATAGAGGGACTTGTAAAGCCTGTGTCAGTTATACAGTACTGTAGGTTCAAGGTATTTTCCATACATACTCAGTGAGAAAGGAAACTACATGAAAGACATTTATGTTCATGTCTATTTTCACACTGTAAACAGATGTGGGCCTTTATCACTTCAAGACTTTGCCCTTTGGCTTATCTGCTACTGTTGTATGTTTTGATGTCTCTCACCAGTAGTAACCAGTCTTTTGGGGGATTTAAATTTTCCTCTAATATGGCTAACGTTTAGCAGCCAGAGCATGGTATGTTATGAATTTGGCCATAAACAATATGCTCATGTTTCTGAGCCTTTGGGGATTACTCTCCTTCAAGTCACCATTGATCCCTCCACAAGTGGTGGAGTTTGTTTCCAAAAAGATTCTATAGTTCCATGTTTTTCTTCTCCCAGACGCAAGTTGCACAATACTCTATCATAGCCCATGGTCTTTGGTCCATATCATAAAACATTCTTAATACCCGAAAGATATTTCATCTGCTATGTTTGATATAGAAAATTCACCCTGGGATTACTCCAGTGGCCCTACTCGAAAGAGGTACTGGGAACTAAGATCGGGTGGCACAATGCCAGGGTAATCCTATGGGCTAGGTATGTAAAGGCTCCAGGGCCATTAGCCTTGTACACACCTATGAACCTATTGGTAGTGATTCTAGAAAAAGTGTGCTTGCCTATATATGTCTTTCATTGACCTCCGTGTGTGTTTAGTCAACTCCATATCTGGGATCTAATCTCTGTCCATATGCACTAGGAATGGCTATGGCTGACATCTGGCTCCGCATTTGAAAACATGGATACCCTTTCAGGTACTCAGTCATGCAAAGTCTTTGGTGGTAGATGCCTCCATCGTAGTATGGGGCATATCTGGATCCCATGGGCCCATGTGAAGTAGGATTCATTGCATTCAAAGTACGATATTGTCATTCTAAAGGTGATATCAGTTCAAAAGGCTTTTGCAGGTCTTTCTTAATCAGCTAGTCTGATAAGCTTTCCAGATTCAGACAAACAGCACTAGCGTGATGCAGTAACTGAATACATTTGAGGGGGGGTCATATTCCCTCATCACTGTACATTTTTAGGAAAAGATTTATTCAAAGAAATCACTTTTGGGCCCAGTATGTGCTTGGAACTTTAACAGACTGGTGAATAGTTTGAGCAGAATACCTCCAGCTTCTAGTGGAGTCTGTGACGGCATCTTCTGAATGAGACTGTCAGCCTTTGGAGTTCAGTCTTTGTTACAGAAGAAAAAAAAACTGTCAGCTTTACCCTTAAACTCAGAGCCCAGGGTCTTCTGGTTATAGGAATTGTACCTGTCGGGTAAAAAGAGGTTGTTTTATGTCTTTATACCTATGAGGAAACTTGATGTATACTAGATTAATGGCCACCAGGTTCCTTATAAGCTTAGCCACACAATCCAGCCCATTTGCATCCCCTAGTAACGTGCGTCTTAATTGGGGGGGGGTATGCATGTCAGGAGTACATTAGTTAGGAGTTTGCTAAAAAGTTGTTTAGAGGTGCATGTTAGTTAGGGAATGTTTACTGTCTGTCTGTGTCTATAAGAGACACGGGGGCCAGCCCAGGGATGAATTTGCGATTTCCCATCAAATAGTCCAGGTTATGTTTGAATGGGGTTTAGGATGGACTCTGCTTCACATGAATGGGGAGCTCATCCCAGAGTATGGGGATCCTTTGAGTCACATATCTGTCTTTCTAACATGTTCTAATTATGTTGCAGCAAAGTTCAAATTCCTGGATCTAGTGTTTCTGGTACTGCTCATTTTGCGGATGTTCCAAAGCTCCTTCAGGGCTGGATCTAAGGGTGCTTTACATGCCAAGCACAGATCGCATCTCAACAATCTGTAGGAGATGTATAGAGACAGAGCTCTAAGGTGATCTGTATAGGACAGTGTGTTAATATGTTGGGTTCTCTTGCTGAGGAACCTCTGTGGACATTCCAACTGTTGCATATGCCTAGTCAGATATATGCAGATGGGGGCACTACTCAGTGATGACTCTGATAAGGTATGAGTAGAGTCGTGCTATAACTTCCCTGGACCTGGATGCCATACCCTTACTTACAAGTTGGGTAACCTAGAATAATTTACTTTACTACCTTGGATACCTATTGGTCAAAGGCTAGATTGCTGTCTGCATATGTTCCCAGATCTCTTAACTACTGGGTCAGTTCTTAAGGATATATTATAAGTGGAGTAATTTGCCTGGGTAGGCATTTTCCCAGAAGGTGCTATAATGCACTTCTTTACACAGAGATCTGTGGCTTTTGCAGCAGTCATTTGGCTGTTAGACACTCTTGCAGGATGTTAGTGTCATGGTGGTAATTTATGATGGCTCCCAATTTGCAGTCATCTGCGAACTTGGTGAGCCAGAGGCCCTTGACATTAGCCTTGACCTCCGTGAAATAGATGCCAGACAGGAGTGGGTCCAACACTGGTGACCTAACTCTTGGTGAAGGTGGTCTCTCCAATCCTGACTTCTTGGGTGGTATCTGTGAGACAGCTTGCAATCCAGTGAGTTATTAAAGATTTATGCCTAGTTCAGTGAGTTTGTCCACAATACCTGAGTTGGGATATCGTGTTGAATGCCTTCGTCACGTCTAGATAGGTAGTATGTACCGTTTTCTCCATCTATTGCATTAGTTACCTTCTCAAAGAAGTCTACCAGGTTAAGCAGGCATGACCTTCCACTGACGAAACCAAACTTAGATGGGCTTATGTCTGTAGGTTGCCAGAGTTTCTAATCATTTCCATTATAATTAGTTCCTTGGCTTTGCATATTAGACTAGTTAGACTAATGGGTCTGTAGTTTCTGGGGTTGGCTGAAGGTCCACCATTGTGAAGAGCGATAACCGTTGCTGTCCTCCATTTGCTTGGTACAATAGCCTGTTATGAGGCTGTAGTTGAAAGGTGACTTAAGTGGTCTGAAAAGTCATGTTTCAAGCTATTTAGGAGCAACCTAGGATATTGTCAGGCCCCACTGAGGCTGCTATTTTAGCCTTAGTGAGTGCTGCTGTGACCTGGTCCCTACTGATATTTTGGGGGGGGGGTGCTGGTAGGGGTTTCACAAGGGATGGCAGGTAGGAGTGGGGTGTAAATCTTGAGCTGAATTTGTCAGCTAGTAGATTCTATGTCACTGTAATCAGTGAAGGTGGGTACCATTTACTACCAGTTCAGCGCTCTGTTGAGGCTTCAACTGTAGCCTTAGAAGGCTTTATGATTGTCTTTAGCCTGAGAGGCTATCTTGACCTTGTATTTGGCCTTGTTGGATTTAATTAGTCCTCTTAGTTTCCTGTTTAGTTTTATTAGCAGGCTCTTGTCATTGAGAGTTGCTCTTTCTGACTTTGGTTTTGACTTTTTTCCTTTTGTTATATATACACCCTGTTTAAGATTAGGATACCACTTAGTGTGTTTTGTTTTGGGGGGTTTTGGGCTTGCATCTGGTAGGTACAACAGCCTCTATGAAGCCATTTAAATGTTTGTACAGTGTTTCTGTGAATAATTCTATATAGGCTGTTGTAAACTCTGGGTTGGGAGAAGCATTGAATTTTGACAGCTGTCACTTGATAGAATGTAGTTTGCGTTAGAATAGTTTTTAACTGTGAAGGTTTTGCTGTCTTTTCCAAGTTGATTTTTATTTTGAATGAGATGACTTTAGATCTGATGTCACCACTGAGGTGACGACAATAGTGGAAGGTACAGCTCTGTCCCATATTGATGAGAATAAGGTCCAGTATGTTTGAACCTCTGGCTGAAGTGTGCATTAACTGATTAAGGGCATTTGTGTTAAAGTCCAAGAAACTTTGTGCCTGCAAGTTGGAGACCATGTATGTTTCCCAGTATATAAAGGGATAGTTAGTTCCCCATGAATAGTGTTTTGGTTGGATGGACAGTGCCTCCAGCAGGTCTAGCTAAGAGTTGTGAGATTCTAGAGATGAGAGATGTAGATGGTGGCCTATAGCTTGCTAAGATATGGTAAGGGACTCTAAGGTGATTTGCACATAGATGAACTGCAGGGTATCATCCTGTTTAGCAACATGTATACCTCAAGGGTTGGTTAATGTAGATCGAGACACCTCCACATTTAGTCCCTGTCTGTGCTGCTCAGAGTCTAAATATGTGGAAGGCACTGTAGCCTTGCACTACTGGAGTACTTTCTGGCTTGATACCATGTCTCTCTAAAGGCACAGATGTCTACATTCTCCAGTATGAGGAGAGCTTATAGGGTGTGGCGTTTCTTAAGGCTTTGCATTGAGCAGTAACACCTTTAGGTTCTTTTGGGTTGTATTTGCTACCTCGGTAGGTTTACCATTTTGGCATTTTCTAAAAAAGACTGTAGGTGTGGATAAATTTTAGCTTAAATCTGGAAGCTGGGGGGGGGGGGGGGTAGATGCAGGCCATCTTTGGCAAAGCAATGTGGTCTGTTGATCTCGTCCTCCCAGAATGGCAGATATTGAATCCCCCTGGATTGACGCCAGAAACTGAGCCAGTTGTTAGTCCATTCATTTTCTGTTCATACTGTGGCATTGTTCATGGTGAAGGTAAAAAGCTGCTTAGAGCAATGCACATACCAATCTGAGACACCGTGAGAGAGAGAGGTCCATAATGTCTCTTATAATCGAGAGAGGTATGTGTCTTGTCATTTACGCCCATGTGGACTTTGATAGAATCATGCTGGTACCTGTGGTGTAGTGACTTGAGTGCGTGTGTAACTTGGTGGATCCTGGCCCCTGATAAGCAGCTGACAATCTTTTCCTTGTCCAGTCTGGTAAGAGGGGCATCAGTGTGTCATATAATGGCATTCCCTATTGACAAGAGTCCTGGATAAATTATTTGCGTGTCTTACAGGCTTTGTTTTTGGGGTCTTTTGGGAGTAGGCTTATGTGCGGTGTTCAGAGATCTTTGAGGTTTGGGGAGATTGCGGTTTAGTGTCTCAGCATATGGTGGTCTATGTGTGGACACTTTGTGGTGGATGTAATGTGTTCTTGACAACCTTTTTTGTATGTGAGATTTTTACCTCCAAGGAATTGTGTATGTGAATCTCTTGCATACTGTGTTGGCTTTTTTAGGGATTAATCTACCAAGCAGGCTACAGAGACATTTGAAAATTGCATATCCATGTTGTCCAAGACTGTGTTAGGGTGAGCTATTAGGGTTTGAGAACTGGATTTTACAGAGGTCTTCTATTGTGGTGTCTAGGTTTACTAACTAGAGTTGAATAGTTATAGGATATGGCATTAGTGTTAGGAT
Organism: Protopterus annectens; assembly: GCF_019279795.1. Lineage (NCBI taxonomy): Eukaryota > Metazoa > Chordata > Ceratodontiformes > Protopteridae > Protopterus > Protopterus annectens. Next base: position 846,709,944 of record NC_056747.1, read on the forward strand.
ATGGTATTAGATAGTGCTAGAATATGGTATTGCTGTATGACATGCAGGCTAGGTGCTCTGAGCTTGGCTTTGTGCAGTGTGTCACTAAACTGCAGGTTACAGTCAGTGCTATTTTTATAGGTTAACTTCTGCGTTTTCCAACTGAGATCAAACCACCACTAAATGCACAACAAAGATTGCTTGAGAGTGTAGGCTACCACAAAACAACTTTACTAAACTAGCTAGACAAAGTGATTTTAAGTCAGTCAGACCAATAACAAGACAGTTTGAGCAAATGCACCAATTTTGGCTTATTTATTTATTGCATTTGTTGACCGGGAAAGTCCACTGGGCCAAGGAAGAGCCCATTTTCAGTGGAGGCCCGGGGAGAAAAGCTCCAACATTAATAAAGTACAAACAAGTAAGAAAAATTGCTTACAGTGATAGCAATAATTAATACATAGGATGTAGAGTATATCATTGATTCATTTCATTGCAGTAGGAATATACTGAATTTTGTACAAGATAGAGGGACATATATTTTCAAGAAGTAATATAGGACTATGATAGAGAAAAAATAGTGGTGATAGAGAGTTGGATACAAGTGTGGTAGGAGTGCAGGTATAAGTCTAGATAGTTGAGTGGAGGTTTGAAGGTGTAAGGTGAATGAGAGTGGTTACTGGGCTGAAGTAGGTGGTGGAAGGGATTAATGGTAGATCATGAAATCAAAATGGTGTGGTGAGAATAAAAGGGGGGAGTGTAAGTTAGAACACAGGTAGAGGTTTAGTAAGAGGGGTCAGTATAAGTGGTTAGTTATCACGGGTACAGGAGCATATCCAGTTTGAGGACAGATGCAATTTGAGGGATTTTTATAAATGAAGCATAATTACTCAGTGTCCTGAGTGATTGAGGAATCTTATTACATAACTTGGATACAGCGTGAGAGTATAACATTTGCCCAGCTGAGTGTTATAAATACAAAAATAAAACAAATCTGTAGTCACTCACTAAAATAGCTTCTGGACGTGCTTTTTTTTTTTTAAATACAAGTACTTGGCTTCGGTTTGGATGGAATGTGATGCATGGAAATCACTTCAAAGATTCAGGGAAGGACACTGAGTTACTGAACTCTGTGGGGGCCTGCCAAGAGCCAGTTAAACACTTGAAATTTATACAAGCACTTAAAGGAACTGTGTATAATCCCTTTAGCAGGGCCAGAATTGCATGATTACAACAAGTAAGTACCATCAAAAATAGAGTAGCAGTTTACAGAGTGACGTGACAGTAAAGCTTCTCAAAAGTGGAGTTCTTAGCAGTCGGCAAACAGTACAATATCAGGGGTACTTGAAAAAGATTTAAAGTGCAAAAATCAGCAGATAAAGCAGTTAAATGAAGAGCACAACACTGAATGGCACAGGATTTATTCAGGATGCTCAGTGTGGCAAGGATGCTAAGCAGGTGGGAGATTTGTGAAAATGACTATTTGTAGTAAAGGCAGTTAGCTAAAGAGCAATACTTGTTTGGTAAATGGATTCAGTATGACAGCTCTATGTAAAACAATAGGTGTGTAAAGTACTTAATTAGTTTACACAACATACAATAATCAAAGGGGAGAGACTTTGGTAGTCAGATTACCATAAGGGGTGAAAGCCAGAGATACTGGCTTTTAAAACTGAAAGAGGGTGGGAGGGTTGAGGAAAATTTTAAGCTGATCTAGCCAGGCAAATCGGACAGTACAGATTATCGTCCATAGTATTATCAGCACATGAGCCAGAATGGCCAGGAATGTGTAGGATCAATGATATAGAGACTTAAACAAAGACCAGTACAACAGCCAGTCTGTAGAAACCAGAAAAAAAAAAAACAGATCCAAGAGCCTTTACAAATCAGCCAAGTTCCCACAAGGGCAGATTGTAAATGCTGTGGCCTTTTCTTTTAGGTTCATAGGTAAGTACTAGGCTATGTGCCCAAGGGCATTTATAAGCCTAGCCAGAATGTGTTGGCTTTCGCCACCTCCTTAGATTAGTTCCCTGTGCCTCTATCCAGCAGAGCCATTAGTTCCCTGCGCCACTGTCCAGCAGAGCCACTGCAGTGATCCCCGGGGTAAATTTTCTGTTTCCCATCCACCCGTGAGGGGCTCTGCCTGATGTATACTGGAATCCTGTTCCAAAGCATGGGAAGTCTCTGGGACAGGAATCTATCCCTCCAGCATGTCCTATTTATCATTGTGGTGAGATTTATATCTCTGGAGCATGTGGCTCTCCGGGATTTGTTTTTTTTTTTTTTAGGTGGAGCATGTCCATCAATTCTGGGTTGGACATGTCCTTGTATGTCAGACAGAGATCACCTCTGAGTAAGCAGTATGCAACCGAGTACAGCTGGAGTTTCTTGAGTCGGGCTGCATAGGGCATCTGTTTGAGGTCAGTAATCCTCTTGGTGAGGTACTTTTGTGGTCTTTCCTGCTGTTGCAGGTGCCTTGTAAGGTACATCCCAAATAGGGTGTTGTATTCTATGATGGGTCTAATGAGTGATGAGTAGACACAATAACCTCTTTTGTTCTAGATGCGAACCCTTTTGTGATTAGGTGGGCCACATAGAAGGATTTTCTAAGCACCTTGGCAATATGATTATCAAAGGAGAGATTACTATCTACTTGGGTCCCCAGATCCCTTATTACATTTTCTGTATTTAGGGGACTTCCACTTATGTGGTAGTTCATGGGTACTTTATTTTTTCCAAAGGGGATGAATATGCACTTTTTGGCATTTAGCTTGAGGCCATGATTTTGACACCAGGTATCCGTGTCAGTGAGACCCTTCTGGAGGGTGTCTGTATCAGCCAGAGATTCAGTTATGGCCCCTAGTTTGCAGTCGTCTGTGAACTTGGTCAGCCATAGTCCTCCTATGTTTGCCTGTACCTCTGAGAAGTATATACCGAACAGGAGGGGTCCTAGGACTGAGCCCTGGGGGACGCCACTTGTAACCGGTTTAGAGTCTGACATAGGGCCTGCAACTCTCACCATGTGGGTTCTATCCATGAGCCAGTTGGCAACCCATCTCATGACATAGGGGTTTATGTTCAAGCTGGTGAGCTTGTCTTTAATACTAGAATGGGGAATGGTATCAAAAGCCTTTACGAGGTCTAGGTAGGCTGAGTGGACCTCCTTTCCCTCGTCTAATGCCTTGGTAACTGTCTCAAAGAAGTCCACCAGGTTTAGGAGGCATGATCTGCCCTTAAAGCCATACTGGGTAGGGTCCAAGGTTTGGAGGTTCCCAATGTCTCTGTTAATGAGTTCCATGATGATGCGCCCCATAGCCTTGCAGAGTGGGATAACTGTTGCTGTGCACCACTCTGTGGGTACATAGCCTGTAGAGAGGCTGAGTTTGAACAGTGTGTGTAGGTAAGGGGTTAGTTCATTTTGGAGCTCTTGTAAAACAGTCTGGGACACTATCTGTTCCATTGAAGCTGTGTTTTTGGCTTTGGATAGGGCTGTTTTAACCTGTGTGTCGGTGATTGATGGGGGCCCTACATTCTTCTGGTATGGTTATGGGCCCTTTAGGGGATGAGAGGGGGGTGAAGTTTGCACTAAACCTGTCTGCCACAATGTTGGCAATATCAGTCGGTTCAGTGTATTTTGTGCCATTCTGCACTAACTCAGAGCAGATCTGAGAGTTTCCACTTAGGTTCTTGACATAGCTAAAGAACGGTTTGTGGTTATCTTTTGGAGTCCTTGGCAGTTTTTCTTTCGAAACTAGCCTTGGATGATTTAATGAGGGATCGTAGTTTCTTGCTGATATTGCTCAGGGATCTCTTTCCTTCTTGGGATTTTACTTTCTTCTGTACTAGTTTCCTCCTCCTGTTGTACAGCTTGTTTATGGCAGGGGTCCACCAGACTGGTTTCCTTTTCTTGGAGGAGTGAGTCTTGGTTTTACTTGGGATAGCACGATGCATGCACTCCTGTAGATGCTCATAGAGTGCCTTTGTAATGATTTCAGCAGCTTGGACAGCATTGTCCTTTAGCATGGGGGCTGTGAACCTTTCCACCTCTGTCTTGAGTAACGTGAAGTTTGCTTTTGAAAAGTTTTTCACGGTGGTTTCCTTGATTGGGGGTGGGTGGCGAAATGTGGATATCCAGAGTGATTAGTCTATGGTCTGATCTAACCAGCAAGGGGTTGACCTCCGGTGTGGAACACCGGTCACCCATGTTGGTGATGACCAGGTCAAATAACGTTGTTCCCTTTGGGGGTGTTGACCAGGTGATCCAGGGCATTCGAGTTTATAAATTCTTGGAAGCGTTGGGCAAGGGAGTTAGTGCTTGAGTAGTTCTCCCAGTTTGTTTGGGTAATTGAAATCACCCAATATTAGAGTGTTTGGTAAGACCTTCATATTTCCCAGTGTCTCCAGAAATGCGGAATGGGGGTCCTGGGTCATGGTGGGTGAGCTGTTGTAGCAAGCTACAATTTGGATTGCACTTTTGCCCGTTTAGTTGCACATGGATGATCTCTGATGCATTGTGCTGCACCACTAACCTGGAGGTGTGGGTGTCCTTGATGAATATGGATACACCCCGCCTTTTGTGTTTCGGTCCCGGTTCTGTGGCCAAAAGGTATGGTATGAGTTATAGCCTAGTAGTGCTGAGGTGCTCTCAGGAGCCTTAAACCAGGTTTCTGTTACTGCACCGATGTCTATGTTCTCCATACCGAGGAGTGCCTCGAGTGCGTGCATTTTGAGATTTAGACTTCTGGCGTTGAGTAGCATTATAGTTTCATAGTTTAGTACTAGGCTATCTGCCCTGGGGCATTTGTAAGCCTAGCCATAGTGAAGTGGCTTTCGCCACCCCTTGAAATGGTACAAAAAATGCACAGAATAGATTTAGAATACTGTGCCTCTGACTAGTAGTGACACAGTGAAGGTCCCCTTATATAAAAGAATTAGTTTACTGTGCCCCTGTCTAGTAGTGACACAGATGTGACCCCTGGGGTAAACTTACGATCTCCCATCCACTCATCAAGATTTCTCTTGAAGAGAGTCAGTGAGGGGCTCTGCCTAACATGAACTGGGATCCTGTTCCAGAGCATGGGAAGCCTCTGGGTTATGAATCTATCCCTCCAGCATGTCCTATTCATACTTGTGCCGAGGTTTAAGTCTTTAGCTCTCGTGGTTCTGATGGATTTGGATTTTTTGAGGTGGAGCATGTCCATCAGTTCCTGATTGGACATGGCCTTGTACGTCAGGCAGAGATCACCTGTGAGCAGGCGGTATGCTACTGAATAGAGCTGGAGTTTCTTTAGTCTGGCAGAATAAGACATATGTAGGAGACCCTTGATCCTCTTGGTAAGGTACTGTTGTGGTCTCTCCAGCTGTTGCAAATGCCGGGTGAGGTGCATACCAAATGGGGCATTGTACTCAATCATGGGTCTGATGAGGGAGGAGTATAGGGGTACAATGACATCTTTGGATCTGGATGTGAATCCCTTCATAAGGTGTACAAGGTAGAATGTTTTTCTAACCACTTTGGCAACGTGGGTGTCAAATGAGAGGAAGCTGTCGACTTGGGTCCCTAGGTCTCTGATTACTTTTTCCGTACTCAGTGGTTTGCTTGTCTATGTGATAATTTGTGGGTACTTTGTTTTTCCCAAAGGGGATGACTATACATTTTTTGGCATTTAGTTTAAGGCCATGACTCCGGCACCAGTTGTCCGTTTCTGTGAGGCCTTTTTGTAGGATGAATGTGTCCGCTGGTGTATCGACTATGGCGCCTAGTTTGCAGTCATCTGCGAACTTTGTCAGCCACAACCTTCCCATGTTTGCTTTAACATCTGAGAAATAAATGCCGAACAAGAGGGGTCCCAGGACAGATCCCTGTGGGACACCACTTGTGACTGGCTTTGAGTCAGACATTGCTCCAGCGATTTTAACTTTATGGGTTCTGTCCTTTAGCCAGTTTGCAACCCATCTAGTGACATATAAGGGTTTATGTTTAAGCTGTTGAGCTTATCTATGATGCCTGAGTGGGGTATTGTGTCGAAGGCCTTAGCCAAGTCCAGGTAGGCTGTATGGACTGCTTTGCCCTCATCAATGGCTCTAGTGACTGTTTCGAAAGAGTCAACCAGGTTCAAAAGGCAGGATCTGCCCTTTACAAAGCTGAACTGGGTGGGGTCAAGTGTCTGTAGGTTCCCAATGTCTCTGTTTATGAGTTCCATAATGATTCTTTCCATAGCTTTGCAGACCAGGCTGGTTAAGCTTATGGGGCGGTAGTTCCCAGGGTCTGTAGAGGTACCCCCTTTGTGGAGTGGGACCACTGTTGCTGTACGCCAGTGTTCAAGTACATATCCTGTAGTAAGGCTAAGGTTAAATAGCATTTTTATGTGCGGATTTAGCTCCTCTTGGAGTTCACGTAGCACGCAACCCGGGATACCGTCAGGTCCCATTGATGCTGTGTTTTTAGCTTTGTTGAGGGCGGCTCTCACTTGGACATCTGAGATGACAGGGAGATTACATTCAGCTGGGATAAGTATTTCTTCTTTTGGGGGTGAGGGAGGGGAGAAATTTGCACTGAACCTGTCAGCCAGAATGTTGGCAATATCTGTGGGTTCAGTGTATTTTTTGTTGTGAACTAACTCTGAGCATATCTGAGGGTTTCCGCCCAGGTTTCTAACATAGCTGAAGAAGGCTTTGTGGTTATCTTTAGTGTCCTTAGCGATTTTTCTCTCAAAGTTGGCCTTGGAAGTTTTTATGAGAGAATGTAGATTTCTGCTAGTGTTGATCAGAGATGTCTTCCCTTTATGGGATTTTGCTCTGTCGTGCAGCAGCTTCTTTCTTTTGTTATACAATTTGTTAATGGCTGAGGTCCACCAGACAGGACGCTTGCCTTTGGTGGAGAGGGACTTGGATTTATTTGGGATTGCATGATCCATGCATTCTTGGAGATGTCCATAGAAAGCATTTGTGAAGGATTCGGAATTGTGGGACGTGGTATCCACTGGCCCAGTGGGCTTAAAGGATGCCATCTCAGTCTTAAGAAGAGTGAAGTCTGCTTTAGAGAAGTTTTTCACTGTGGTCTTTTGTGCTGGGGGTGGAGGTGGGATATGTATATCCATGGTGATTAGTTTGTGGTCAGATCTCACTAGTGAGGGATATACCTCCGGTGTGGAGCATTTTGTCCCCATGTTTGTGATGATCAGGTCTAGTATATTATCTCCCCTAGTGGGAGAGGTGACTAGTTGTTCCAGTGTGTTTGAATTAATGAATTCCAGGAACCTTTGGGCTAGGGTGTTAGGGCTAGAATAATGTACCCAATCTATGTTTGGGTAGTTGAAGTCTCCCAGTATGATGGTATTTTGTGATACATTCATATTCTCCAATGTCTTCAGGAAGGCTGTGGGGATCCTGAGATTGGGAGGGTGGTCTGTAACATGCTACCAGTTGTATAGTAGTTTTTACCTATGGTTAGTTGCACCTGTATGGTCTCCGATGCTTCATGTGTTGCTACTAACCTGGAGGTGTGGGTGTCCTTGATGAATATGGACACTCCCCCTCCCTTTGTGTTTCGGCCCGGGTTTTGGGGCCGAAAAGCATGATACGAGGTATAGCCTGGTAGCACTGGGGTGCTCTCAGGAGCCTTGAACCAGGTTTCAGTTACTGCACAGACGTCGATGTTCTCCATACTGAGGAGTGCATCGAGAGCCTGCATCTTGAGATTTAGACTTCTGGCGTTGAGCAGCATTACCCTTAGTTTTTTTCCATTTTTGTTTTCTAAGGAGGTGGGTTTGTCTTTTGAGCCTTGCCTAAAAAGGCACTATGGGGGTGGCAAGAGCCTTAGCCAATATCCGGAAGCCCAGTGGTGACAGGTGCAAGCTGTCCCTTGCGAAGCAGCATGGCTTGTCCAACATGTCATCCCAGGCAGACAGACATTGGATCCCCTTAGAATGACACCAGTACTTGAGCCAATTATTAAAGCTGATCATCTTGTCTTTGTATTGTGGCATCATTCTTGGTGAGGGCAAGATGCTGCTCAGGGTCAGAGTCATACCAGCCTGGGCTACATAATCAGAGAGCTCCTCTGTCTCTCCATGTAGTCCAGGGAGGTACTTCTCAGGTCATTCACGCCAGCATGGACAATGACGGAGTCATATTTGTACTTGCTTTGGAGTGACCTCAGTGCGTGTGTTATGTGGCGGATCCTAGCTCCCGATAGGCAGCTCAGTCACCCTCTCCTTGTTCAGCCTGGTAAGCGGGACATCAGTGTGTCTGACTATAGAGTCACCTATTACTAGTGTATCAGGCATGGTGTTTGGCCTTAAGGGCTGTGATTGATTGACACACTTATTTATCGAAGTATGTGTTGCATGTGTTTTGTTTTGAGGTGGTGGGTTTTTGGATGTCTGCTTTGGGAGCCTCTGTTGTTTTGATAAGTTTTGTATTAGGGCCTCCGAGTATGTCTTTGTGTTTTTATGTGTTTGGTTTGCAGTTGTGGTAGGTCTATGTGGGACTGGGTTTGTTGTGTGTGTGGTTACCATCTCCTCCTGTCTGGTCTTGCCAGCCCTGAGTTGAGAGAGTTCAGCCTCCAGTTTGGCTATATAGTTGCATTTCTCACATGTATTTGTGTTTGTTGGGAGGAGGAGAGGGTTATCTGTGTACATGAAACAATTGTAGCATTGTCTCAAGATACCCAGATTTACCAGCTGAACTGGAGTGGACGCCAGAAATCTGCCACTCGACATGCTAGAACAGTATAAGGGAGTGCTGTGCCTTTAAGGGAAGTGGATATTCACAGGGGTGGTAGGTGGATATAGTGCTTACTTAGTACGAGACTGCTTACTTAGTAGAGAAGTTCTGAGAACAAGTGCTAGGCTTATAATATAGCGAGTAGTCTATAGAGTAGAGCTTTAAGGGAAAATTTGAAGAGCAGACTTAGCGGAGCCAGAAGAAGTTTAACTTTGTTTAACCTGTGCTGCGCTATGCGCTCAATCGTGCAAAGCCTTGCAAACGCGGATTTTAAACAGGGTACTTCAGAAGAGCTAGAAATGGTCCAAAACAACCAATTACTACAGCTCTTGTGCTGAGGTCACTTCCTACAGGGACAGGTAGGCTGCTCAAGGCTCCCCACTCCCACTGGTGAGCAAAGAAACTTCCTTCTATCCAAGTAAGGTAATGGACAACACAGGAACTACACCACAGCCCAGAATACAGCAATGCCTGTAAACTGGTCTAAACTAGTCGAGGAGAGGTGGGAAAACAAGGATTATTTTTTTGTTTTATTTTGTTTTTAGATAGAAACACACAGAAAATGCAGAGACAGTAATAAATCAGTTACACAGGCTAGCACACTTTAGTGGGCAGCCTCAACAGTTAAATTAAACAAACAAACAAACTTTCGATTTTTGGGTACTTGTGCTATTTATGGTGGTGGGTTTGTCTTTTGAAACTTGCCTAAAAAAGGCACTATCTCCGGATCTGGCCCCAAGAGTTGCAGGTATGCTCATTGTTTCCCTTGCTGCAGCAATTATCCAAACTTTCCTCCTTACCACACCGAGAAAAAGTGGGTTATTAAGCCAGAACTCAACTTTCCCACTGGACCTCCTCATGCTGCAGTCTCATGAATGACTCTTGAAACTGTATCATTTTCTAGGTTTGCTGTTTTACAGGTGGTTTTGAGAATTCTTTTGGCAGCTAGAAGGCTGTCTAACAATACTGCACATAGTTCATAGGTTCGTACTAGGCTATCTGCCCTAGGGCATTTATAAGCCTAACCAGAGTGTGTTTGGCTTTCGCCACCCATTTTAAATTAATTTTGCTATGCCCTTTTTTGAGGTTAGTATACTGTGCCTCTGTCTAACAGTGACACAGAAGTGATACCCGGGGTAAACCTATGATCTCCCATCCACTCATCAAGATTCCTCTTGAAGAGAGTCAATGAGGGACTCTGCCTAACCTGGACTGGGATTTTATTCCAGAGTGAAGGGAGCCTCTGGGTTATGAATCTGTCCCTCCAGCATGTCCTATTTATTTCAGTGTTGAGGTTCAAGTCTCTCGAGCACGTAGCTCATTGGGATTTGGATTTTCTGAGGTGCAGCATGTCCATTAATTCCAGGTTGGACATGGCTTTATACGTCAGGCACAGATCGCCTCTGAGCAGGCGGTATGCCACTGAGTAGAGCTGGAGTTTCTTTAACCGGGCAGCATATGGCATCTGTTTGAGCCCTTTGATCCTCTTGGTGAGGTACTTTTGGGGTCTTTCCAGTTGCTGCAGGTGTCTGGTAAGGTACATCCCAAAAGGGGCATTGTACTCAATTATGGGCCTGATGAGGGATGAGTAAAGAGGCACGATGACCTCCCCTGATCTAGATGTGAATCCCTTCATGATTAGGTGCGCTATATAAAATGTTTTTCTAACCACTTTGGCCACGTGGTTGTCAAATGAGAGATTGCTATCAACTTGGGTCCCCAGGTCCCTAATTACTTCTTCCATACTTAATGGATTACCACTTATGTGGTAATTTGTGGGGACTTTGTTTTTACCAAAGGGGATGACTATACACTTTTTGGCATTTAGCTTGAGGCCATGGCTCTGGCACCAGTTGTCTGTTTCTATGAGGCCCTTTTGGAGGATGCTTGTGTCGGCTGGAGAGTCGATTATGGCGCCCAGTTTGCAGTCATCTGCGAACTTGGTCAGCCACAGTCCTTCTGTGTTGGCCTGTACCTCTGAGAAGTATATACCGAACAAGAGAGGTCCCAGGACTGAGCCTTGTGGGACGCCACTTGTAACTGGTGGGTTCTGTCCTTGAGCCAGTTTGCAACCCATCTAGTGACATAGGGGTTTATATTTAAGCTGGTGAGCTTATCTATAATGCCCGAGTGGGGTATTGTATCGAAGGCTTTCGCGAGGTCCAGGTAGGCTGTGTGGACCACCTTCCCCTCGTCAATGGCCTTGGTGATTCTTTCAAAGAAATTGACCAGTTTAAGATGCAGGATCTGCCCTTAACAAAGCTGAACTGGGTAGGATCCAGTGTCTGTAGGTCCCCAATATCTTTATTTATAAGGTCCATGATGATCCTTTCCATAGCTTTGCAGACCAAGCTAGTCAGGCTTATGGGGCGATAGTTTCCAGGATCCGTTGAGGCACCACCTTTGTGGAGAGGGACCACCGTTGCTGTACGCCACTCTTTGGGTACATATCCTGTAGTAAGGCTGAGATTGAACAGTAGTTTTATGTTTGGGTTTAGCTCTTCTTGGGGTTCATGTAGGATGCAGCCCAGGACACCGTCTGGTCCCATTGATGCTGTGTTTTTTGCTTTGGAGAGGGCGGCTCTTACCTGAGCATCTGAGATGTCAGGGGGGGCAGCACTCTGCTGGGATAGATATTTGCCCTTTTGGTGGGGGGGGGAGAGAAGTTTGCGCTGAACCTGTCAGCTAGGATGTTGGCAATGTCTGTGGGTTCAATGTATTTTTTGTCATTTTGGACTAATTCTGAGCATATCTGGGAATTCCTGTGCAATTTTTCTCTCGAAGCTGGCTTTAGACGATTTTATGAGTGCCCTTAGTTTTTTGCTAATACTGATCAGAGATGCCTTCCCTTTTTGGAATTTTGCTCTATCATGTAGTAGCTTCCTCCTATTGTATAGTTTGTTTATGGCTGGGGTCCACCAGACAGGACGTCTGCCTTTGGAGGATTGGGTCTTGGTTTTATTGAGGATTGCATGATCCATGCATTCCTGAAGGTGTTCATAGAATGCGTTTATAAAGGATTCTGCAGTCTGGGCCGTATTTTCCACAGGCCCGGGGGCTTTGAAGGATTCCACCTCGGTTTTGAGGAGTGTGAAATTTGCTTTAGAGAAGTTTTTCACTGTGGTTTTCTGGGCAGGGGGTGGGGTCGGGATGTGAATATCCAGTGAGATTAGTTTATGGTCTGATCTTACCAGTGAGGGATACACTAATGGTCTGGAGCATAGAGTCCCCATGTTGGTGATGATCAGGTCCAGTATGTTTTCCCCTCTTGTGGGAGTGGTAACAAGTTGTTCCATATCATTTGAGTTTATAAATTCTAGGAACCTTTGGGCTAGGGTGTTGGAGCTAGAGTAATGCTCCCAGTCTATGTTTGGGTAGTTGAAGTCGCCCAGTATAATGGTGTTTGGAGAGACCTTCATATTTTTCAGTGTTCTCAGGAAGGCCGAGTGGAGTTCCTGGGTTTGGGAGGGTGGTCTGTAGCAGGCTATAAACTGGAAGGCAGTTTTACCCACTGTTGCACATGGATAGTCTCTGATGCTTCGTGCTGTGCCACCAACCTGGAGGTGTTGGTATCTTTGACGAATATTGATACTCCCCCTCCTTTTGTGGTTCGGTCCAAGTTTTGGGGCCGAAAAGCATGGTATGAGGTATAACCTGGTAGTGCTGGGGTGCTCTCGGGAGCCTTGAACCAGGTTTCTGTTACTGCACAGATATCGATGCTCTCCATGCTATGGAGAGTTTCGAGTGCATGCATCTTGAGGTTTAGACTTCTGGCGTTGAGTAGCATTACTCTTACTTTCTTATCCCTTGTGATACCTATGGAGGTGGGTTTATCTTTTGAGCCTTGCTACCCCCATAGTGCCTTTCTTAGGCAAGAGCCTTTGCCAATATCCGAAAGCCCAGGGGTGATAGGTGCAAGCCGTCCCTAGCGAAGCATCGTGGCTTGTCGAGCATGTCATCCCAGGCTGACAGGCATTGGATCCCCTTTGAATGACACCAATACTTAAGCCAATTGTTGAAATTGATCATCTTGTCTTCATATTGTGGCATCATTCTTGGTGAAGGTAAGATGCTACTCAAGGTCAGGGTCATACCGGCCTGGGCTACATGCTCAGAGAGCTCCTCTGTTTCTTTTCATGTAGTCCAGGGAGGTACGTCTCGGGTCATTCACACCAGCATGGACAATGACCGAGTCATATTTGTACTTGCCTTTGAGTGACCTGAGTGCTTGTGTTATGTGGCGGATCCTAGCGCCCGACAGGCAGCTCACCGTGACCTTCTCCTTGTTCAGCCTGGTGAGCGGAACGTCAGTGAGCCTGACGATAGTCACCTATTACAAGTGTATCAGGTGTGTTGTTTAGCCTTAAGGGCTGTGACTGTTCAGCACACTGGCTTTGTGAGCTATGTGTTGCATGTGTTTTGTTTTGGGGTAGCGGTTGCTTGGGTGCCTGCTTTGGAGGTCTCTGCTGCTTAGGCAGATTTTTATTTAGAGCCTCCGAGTATGTTTGTGTGTGTTTGTGTTTGGTTTGCTGTCGTGGTAGGTCTATGTGAGACTGGAATTGTAGTGAGTGTGGTTTCCTTTTCCTCCTGACTGGTTACGCCAGTACTGAGTTGAGAGATCTTAGCCTCCAGTTTGGCTATATGGTTGCATCTCTCACATGTGTTGGAATTTGTTGGGAGGAGGCGAGGGTTCTCTGTGTACATGAGGCAGTTGTAACATTGCCTCAAAATTCCCAGATTCACCAGCTGGACTGGAGAGGAGAATGACAACTGACCTTTGGACATGCTAGAATAGTACTGGGAATTCCTTTATAATTGAAAAAAAATGGCCAATGGGGAACAAGGTACTCAAGGGGAGTTTGTGAGGGTGTAGTGCTTTTAATTTTTTAGTGCTGACCTATATAATTGCTTTAGTGAACAAGTGCCCGGTAACTTAAATGCAAAAACGACAGACAGTAACTTTCATTCAAGTGAAACAAGGAAATAAGTACAGTAAGCAATGTATATATCACTAGGGATCCGCTGAAAAGCCGCGTTTTAGGTGGAATTGGTGTTTCAGGGAAATAAGCAAACAAACAACAAGCATACAAACAAAGCTAGATTCAGCAGGCCTGGATCTAGTCTATGCTACAGCAAACAAGGTGTATCAATTTCATTAAGAAACAGTTCAAATATGCAGGCACTATAAGCCCAAGTGCTTAAACCAGAACAAATACACTTTTAGAATAACAGACACTGAGCCCTCAATCAGCAGTTCCCAACTTAGAAGGATGTAAGCTACCTGTCCTGCCACCACAGTGCAGGCCACAAACCTTCCTAATGTAAAACAACTGGTCTGAAGCCCAATTGCTTAATCTAAAAGACTTAGAATGATAGCTACACTTTAATCAAGTTACTACCAAGCAGTAATAAATACATTTGAATATTTTAAAGAATGCCTGGATTAGTGCTCAAGTTACACAAACAAAGCTAGATTCAGCAGGCCTGGATCTAGTCTATGCTACAGCAAACAAGGTGTACCAGTTTCAGTAAGAAGCAATTCAAATATGCAGGCACGATAAGCCTTTAACCAGAAATTCCCAGCTCAGAAGGGCAGAGTCCAGCCTCTCCTCCCACAAGAGTGCAGACCACGAACCCTCTTAATGTAAAATAACTGGCCTGAAGCCCAAGTGCTTTAACCAGAATTAATACACTTTTAGAATAACAAACACTGAGCCCTCAATCAGCAGTTCCCAACTTAGAAGGATGTAAGCTATCTGTCCTGCCACTACAGTGCAGACCACAAACCTTCTTAATGTAAAACAACTGGTCTGAAGCCCAAGAGCTTAAACTAAAAGGCTTAGAATGAGTTACACCAAGCAGTAATAAATACAACTGAGTACTTTTAAGATGACGCAAAAGCAAAATAAAGTAGGAAGAAACACAAATACAGTAAAAGCAGATAACATTTTTTTTTTTTTTTTTTTGAGTGAGCAAATGAGATGGGCCCAGGAGGAGTATCCAAGTGCAAATTTACAAGAGGGGCAGGCAGTTTCAAAGCCACCAAGATTAACACCAAGACAAAAACAGGGACGGTGGGTGGGGACCTACTGAAAAAAAGTCAGCTTCCAGCTAGATATTGCTCAATGCAACACAAACAAATCACTTTTAAATCGTGTATTTGATAAAAGTGCAGATAAAAATCTACTTAACTCCACTCATGTAGGTCTCAGTTGGCCAAAGCTCACAGTTTAAACAGAAAACAATTCACTGTACCACTTGTATAACACAGAAACCGAATAACAATGAGGGCAATTCACTGTACCACTTGTATAACACAGAAACCGAATAACAATGAGGTAAACTACCCCCACTTATCACTGGCTATGCAGGTTTTTTAACAAGCCTTAACTGAAAATACCACTTGTATAAGACCTACTGAAAAAAGTCAACTTCCAGCTAGATATTGCTCAATGCAACACAAACAAATTACTTTAAATCGTGTATTATTTGATAAAAGTGCAGATAAAAATCTACTTAACTCCACTCATGTAGGTCTCAGTTGGGACAAACCTAGTGAGAACTTGGTTCTGAATGGTTTAATTCCTACAGTTGCTTAATTTTGTGTTTTGTCATTATGGAATGGGAATTACAGTACTGTACCAAGTTCATCTTTCATTTTTGGCATTTGTCGCATTTCATACATTTTCACTGAAAAGTCATTGGAACAGTTGGTTTCCAAGACATTTCCCCTTTTGGGATCTGAAATTTGTGTTAAAGCAATTGACTCTTCTACCTGTTGAGACTTTGGCTTCATGGGCTTTTCTTATTTTGGAAAATACATTTTCTGATGGCTGTTATCTTACCAGAATTTCAACTTCAGGATTTATGGTCTTAAGTGCCGCATCTCATTTTTCATAGGGGTACTGTGCATATAAGAATACTCCTAAATTTCCTATAAAAAAAGTTTTGGAATCCACCTTAAATCAGTCTGTTTGGCTGTTTGCTTCTTAGGAAAATATAGTCCTGATAGGGTCATTCTTAGTAAGGTAAAACATTTTAGCTTAGGTGCCTAGCACTGCCTCTGCATCACAAAAGAACCCTGCTTCACTTCAGATTACTGCTAACAACATATGTAGATTCATAACCCTCTCCCCAAGGAGAGGACACCATTGCGGCACTCAAGGCAAAAACGGCTGCAGCACATTAGAGGAATACCATTCTACTTGGAGCTCTTGTCTTCAAACTGATCAGGAAAGTTTCCCCTCCTTTGCATACAGACTACAAGAAAGATCACTCCCCTGGGCAGCCTAAGATTGTTCTTAATCTCTGCTCCTCATCTGCAGTCCCCTACAACCACCAGACTAAAATTCACATTTATTTATTGACATTTGTTAACCGGGTTAGTCCAGCTGGACCAGGAGCCCTTTTTCAGTGGAGACCGAGGAGAAAAGCTCCAGTTACAAACAGTTTAAGTATACATAACAGTTTAGTTTACAATTAAAAAAACAATTAGCAGTAAAATTTAAAGCAATTCACAGTGATAAGTTAAGAGGCATAACAGGGATAAGATCAGTAACAAAAAGTACAAATAAGTACTGTACTTCAAAAAAAAATTTTTTTTTTGTTTACAAATAGCTTCTGTATAACTGATGTGGTAAGGTGTATAGCAAGTTGTAGTACTTTAGGAATAGTACAAATTATGAGGTGTGTGAGATGAGAGTGCATGAATGGGGTGGAAGGGATATCTAGAGGTATAATGTGATGGAGAAAAATATGTGGGAGATGATATGCTGAGAGGATTTTGAGATTGTGGTAGAAAGGAATAGTATTGGAGTGGTAAAAAGTATGCTGAGAAGATGTATGGGATTGTGGAGTACAGAATAGTATTGGAGTTGGGTAGGGTCATGACAAGTACAAGTTTTGGTACTAATAAAGTGTAGTCTGAGTTCTTAAATTGTATAGGGTGTGTCTTATCGTGCTTTCTCTATCCTCACACCTAAAGTCACACTCATGAAAATTCAAGTGGAGCTGGGAAAAAAACAGTCACAAGTAAGCTCCTTGTGATGTTTTATAAGGTACTGTTGATTTCATAAATTCCATCTCCACACACACACACACACACACACACACACACACACACACACACACACACACACACACACACACACAATATACTTTGTGATTCTTACTCCTGTCGTTGCTATCCTGCTTACATCTTTCCGTCTTCCTTCCTTCCCCAATATTTTCTCCTGCTTCCTGACCTCTCTATGACTTATCACTCCCAATTCTCTGAGATTCCAGTATTTCTGTCACTGTATGGGTCTAACACATCTGATTGTCTTCTAATGGCTGACATTTCATGTACTGAAATACCACAGTTTGGGCTTTTATTCGCAGCATAAGCTAGATCAGCCTCTCTATCTATTGAATGTGTTGATTTTTGTATTCTATAAAGATTTTGTTGTATGTATTCATCACTCCTTTCTCTCATCCCAGCATCCACTTTTTGGAATCTGAGCTCGTGCCAACAAGAAAGCGGTATTTAGTATATCCACAGTAATTATTTTTTTAATCAAGGGAAGACCGTAGCTGCTTGTTTGGTAGGTACTTTTGGCAGGTACATTACTGCTTGGACCAGTTGCTGTACTGGTAAGCTGCATTAAGTTGTTACATCCTTAGCAGGCAAATTACTGACACAAGTTAAACTGCAGATGTAGCTACATCATCTCCTGATTTTTGAAAGGTTTTCTGCAGGGATATATGTGATACTGTGATCTGATTTAACTCACTCAATTTCCTCAGACATTTTTGTTTAGATGTGGCCTTCAGAACTAGGGCAGAAATAAGACATTTTTAATGGACCTCATTCTTGATATTTTTCACCTTCCAGTTTAGTAAGCACCTCCATGCTTGTTATAAATGCTAAATACAAGTCTGATCTCTAGTCTTAGTAAGGTAAGTAGGTTGGCACCTACTGTAATTCTGGATCTACAGAGTAAAATTAGGTGGGTCTGACCCACTTTTTGTAGCTCTGGATGTTACATATTCAGTATTCAGGCAATGTAAAATATATTTTTCCATGTTCTGGTTCAGAAAGTGGTCAAGAACTTTAGAAGGAGGGTATGCACCTCTTTTAATGGCATTCATCTGCCAGCATCATTGGAAGGGCAGTCACCTGAAGAAAGAGTGGACCTTTTTTTTGCATTCTAATTCTGACCCATGTCTTGGGTCAATGAGGAGATTAAGGAACATGGGGAAGCATCACACTGTTGCCAGGTAGGGTTTTGCCAAATTCACTCCCTGCTCATCCTTGTCCCATCCCCATAGGCTGGGTGCAATGATCTGTGTCATGTCTTTCAGCTTGAACCCTGCCACCATACAGTACAACATTCCTTACGAGTCCCTGGTCTTTGCAAGGTGTCATACACAGTGTGTGAGTGCCCCACCCACTCTTTGATGGCAATGCCCATCCTCTGTGCTGTCAAACATCCAAGTCACTACTTAAACCCGGGTTGTTTAGGCCATAGTCTGGGCTTTGTGCCTGCCACTGGTGCAGGTTAAGGAAGGTTGAAATTTTACTGAGCATTCCCTCTGGAGTCTGGAAGAATGCATTGCTGAAGACCATTTTGAGTTCATTCCATGAAGCTCTAGACTTAAGTTAGGTGTGTACTTATCTCTTTGGTGCTTACAGCATTCTGCATGTTTCTTCGTTATCACCGAATTGTAGCAGGGAAAACATTGAGGAAAATGTTAGGCAGCTCTGAATTTGTTGTAAAGGTGAAGTGCCATGGGAGAGCTACTTAAAGTATGTACAGTATAATTGATTGTGGGACAAAGTAATGAGTAAGGACCTGCTAGTTGGTATGCTCCCAGACATCAGAAGTTGCAGTAAATATTGGTTAGTCACATCTGCCACATTTTTTAGTTTGTTTTTGGGGGTGGGGCAGCCAAGAGAACCTGTGCTTCAGGAGTTTTGAAGAGAAAAAAAAGTAATGCCTTTTATGTACTGTACTTTTATGTACATTATGATGTCAGCAGGGGCGGTGGCAGGTGGCGAACTGCTGAAATGTTCAGCTCTGATGGCCAGCTTTGGTGGCGAAGCTCCCCATTAACAGAATCTTTTAAATACAAATGTTTTGATGAGTACCTCACATTAAGTATTTCTTCTTGTGTCCCCTTGAGAAATCACTGTTTTAAATGCCTTATAAGACAAGCTCTGAAACTACTTTTACATGATTCTTCAGAAAAGGGCATCTTATTAAAAAGCAATATGTTTTGTGGCTTCACCTACCTCATTAAATGTGTTTAGCTATTCTGTAAGTAAATTCAAAGTACTGAAGTTCAAGCATTATAAATGCACATATGGATTTCTTTTTTTTTTTTTTCTTTCAGGGGTTAGTCAAGTTTCGCTGCAAACGATCACCATTACTTTATGCAAGTACTTTCCCACTGCAGCAAACGGAGATTACAGGCTTCAATCAGATTTTACTGGAGAAAATCTAAATTGTACATTTTTGTGAAGATGTGGATTCTGGTCCTGTACTACTTAAAGCACTTTATTGTTCTTGTCAGGATGTGTGTCTAGTTGTCTGTATACATGTTTGAAATGTACACTACAGTATTTATCATGTTGAATTATGTTCATTGTTATACTTCACCCTTGATTCAGAACTTTGGATAGCCTAAGTGTTCTTGCACAAGTGTTGTCTTACAGTGACAAAATGTTGCTTTTTAATTGTGTTTTATGTAAAGATGCAGAACTTTAGCTATGTGCAGTGTACATCGTTACATTTCATTCACACAATGCTGGACTTTCTGAGGTACTTTAAGCCTATACACCAAAGAAGTAGAGCAGAGAAAGGAATAAGAAATTGAAGTCTTTTCCTTGGACTGCATTTTCCTTATAATACAGAAAGCTAATCACAACTGGAGCTTAATTTATGGCGGACATATCTGATGATATTGCACTGTTTGATATAGTACACTTATAAAAAACACTTAACTGTTCCTCAGAAGGACAGCCTATCAATTTAGGCTGCTTCATATTCTTTTGATGATGTCTGCCAAATTTCTAATGTAAACTGCCTAGCAATGCTAATTTAAGATTTCTCTTTAAAAAGTGAATATTGCTGAAGTTATTTGCACTTTGAATTTTAATACTGTGCCTTATAATTTGTTTTTAATTGATATATTTGTGTGTTCAGTACTTCTATAAAAACCTTGTCTGCAAACTGGTTGGTTTTAGTGTTTATTGACCTGTACTTCAGATGGCTATATGGTTTTAAGATTTTATTAATTTTGAGTAATGACCATTTACCAAATCTCAGGTTTGTTGTCTTGACATTGCCATGGCTTTATTGCTGTAAATGGTAAAAGATGCACAGTTCACAGCAAACCCAGGTACTGTAGAGATTGACTGGAAACAGGTAGCTGCTTTGTAATGGAACGATTTGTGGATGTGATTGTATTTTCTTGGTTCTGCTTCATTGAATCCCACTTATTTTGAAGACCTGTAACTTAACTCATGGTTGTACAACCTCTGAGTTGGTTTTAAGTAAGGGACTGCAGGAGATAAAATGCCCCTGCAGTGAGGCTTTGTTAGGTAATGGATGTGATCAGTTCCTTAAGTACTCCATCAGTGCTAAGTCAGCACTGAGTGGGCCAGATTCTGCTATCGGGTCTTTACTTACAATCTTTTCAGGTTAGATTGGAGACAGCTTGCTCTCTTATTACTTATTTTTTTTCAGAATGAATGTCTCTCTTTAGGCTACTGCCCTAGATAATTGATTTTAAAAGTTTACTTGAACCTCTGTTATATATTGGCAAAGGAATATAAAGTAATATCTGCATAATGTTTTCTTTGCTTAAAAGTAGACCATAAGTCAGATGAGTTTGAATTCTAATTAAACTGTTCTTCATCAGGTACAGAAGGATGTTTTGCAAAAATCCCAAATTAAAAACAATAAAAGTGGTATCCGTTTTTCAATGTAAAAAGCAGATCTGAGGGTCAATTTTCATTCTGTCCTACACTGATGAATTTGGATCTGATCCAACTTGGCCGTTACTAAAGCTTTGTGGTAACCAAAAAGTTCTTGAGCTCCTCCCTTACGCATAATGCACCAACCTAGGATACCTCGGGTCTCATTTGCTGCTTTACGGGAAAGACGTAGTCAGCCTAGCTCTCAAGTTTTCAAAGATAAGTGACTATTTTTCTCCATTAAAATCTCCTAAAACCTAATATCTTAGTGTTCCTTCTTACCTTTCTTAATCCTTACACTTACCCTTATATGAGTGCATAGTTTTTCAATTACCATAGCTGGTAATTTCACTTTATCCCCTTTTCCTTTTCATCTTTTAGCCTTCCGTAATTATAAATCTGATGTCAGCTTTCATTCTATCCTCAACTGAGCTAAACTGGTTTCTAAAGCTCATGGCAACTAAAAACTCTCAAGCTTCTCCCTTACCCATAATGCACTATAACCCTAACTTACCTCAGATCTCATTTGCCACTTTCAGTGAAATATATGGTTTACCATACTGCTTCTACAATTTCTAAAAAAGTGTGTTTTTTGAAGTTGATTTTCTGTTGTGATACAATGTCAGAAAAAGGCACCACTGCTTTCAAAAAAGTGCGTTAAATGTGGGCATAAGCTTCCCATGTCCGATGCCCACCCTTTGTGTTTACTGCCTTGGACCTTTACATTTACATGAAAATTGTTCTCTATGCCATGGATTTTAAACCCAGGGTGCTAGTAGAGCGATAAAACAAACTTATCCTTAAGGGTTTATTACTTTCTGCCTTTGGAGAGGCTTTATCTGAAGATCAATCTCCCAAATCTACACTATCAAAAACTTCTCCAAAACTTTTGTCCTCCATGGTTTTGGAGCCAACCAAGAAATGAGCCAAGATGGATCCAACCTCACCCTCTGATCTGAAAAGAAAAAAACTGATAAACCTGACATCCTTGGATCTGATATCAAAAGTATTTGAGCCAACCACTTCCAGTGCGACTAGCTCAAGTGTCATTCAACTACCCTGAACAAGATACTCACCTTCTGTGAATTTGGTGCTGTCAAGGCTGCCATCATCATTTTTGGAATATCATAGACTCTGGTCCCCATCTATTGTTTCCACTCGCTCTTCCAGAAGTTTGATGGAGGAAGATGTGGAAGGAGTGATGCAGAAGATCCTCTTTGCGCAGAGTCAGATAGGTGTCTTACTAGATAAGCAAAATAACGCTGCTGGATACTGCTGGTTATATAAAAGTATTTTAATACCAAAAAACCAAATGATACAAACTGGATGAGCGCTTTCGGGTGGTTACCCTTCCTCAGATAAAACACATTATAACATAAAACTTCTTTTAAAACAAACTCTGTCCAATCAAAATCAATATCAATCAATAAAAAACCCGCCTTTTACAAAGGGTGGGCTTAAGAGGAACTACATCATTCAATCCTGGAGCCCTATGTGCTGTCAATTCCAGGATCCATTTAGATTCAGCCAGATCTGTGTTCAATCTGATATTTTGCTTATCTTTGGACTTTTTTATACGTTTTGCTGGGTTTTGGCAGAGCAACGATCCTTTTGTCTTAGGTGTCTTACTAGCTCCTACCCCTTCTGACTCCTTGTACCATCTGAGTCCCTGAATCCAAGCTATCCGGCTCCATCTGGCTTGGATCTGAAGATAGTAATATCTTTGGATCTGAACCTCACTCTGAGTGCTCCGATTCAATTGGATCCAGAGAACTCTGAGCCGAAGCTTCCCTGTTGGATGAGGTGTTGGGAGTCCACTCCAAAGTCTGTGCACCTCGAAGCCTCAGCACTGGATAGCTCAGCTTTGGCTTCCACATCAGGGAGATTGCTTTTGGACCAGGAGAAGACAGCAGTCCAAAAGCTTGTCTTTTTGGATACAAGGTCTTCTCTTTCTCCGGAGCAGTCTGCACCTTCGGGAATGTGAAAGAGGGTTTTCTGTGCCTCGGCAGAATGGAAGAATCCAACACCCTCTGTTCTTAAGCCTTCTGTCTTGATGTGTCGACACTCAGAGCCTCATCACTCTTTACCACAGGGACAGCCAGTCTGAGACCCCCAGGTTTCCCTACAGTGTATCTTGATTTCTTCCAATACCTCCCCAGAGCATCCCACTGAGGAGGTCCCACTGAAGATGTGTAAGAGGAAGCAGTTGAACTCTCCAGAGGAGTTGATCACAGAAGATATAGACTTTGAAGGTGAAGGGTCCCCACAGTTATCTCCTTAAGATGTCTATTTGGAGACATCCTTGAAATCCTAAAACAAAGATGTGTCTGAATGCCTAGCAACCCTTTATCTGAGGAGTCTGTATTCTTGGAGGCTTTTGATACGCCCATCTACCTCCTGGGTTACTCTGCCCTCCGATGAGCTTATTTAGTCGCAGTGGGTGTGAAAGGAACCTGACACAGTTGAACCCATATCTAGGAGACTGAACAAGATTATGCCACCTCCTTTAGATGAGCAGTTTTGGGGAAAAGGGCTGCCTATCAATGCCATGGTTGTGGCAGTGGCCACCAGAAAGAAACTTGCTGAGGAATGTTCCACTGTTCATCCCCATAACAGAGAGTCTAGGGGGATGGACAGGTTTGGGAGGTGTGTCTATGCTTCATTGATCTTTGCCTTAAGGTCGCTGAATTATTTGGCACATTTTACAAGGTTACAGAGGGATTTGATTAAGGAACTATCAAATACCCTCTCAGGATCAATTTCTGCAAAGATCCAACCATCTGTGACTTCTCATTTGGCTACCCTGCAATGTATTTTGAATTCTTCCATGAGGCTCCTTTTGCATGTAGCTGAAGGAACCTCAAGGGCAGTGGGTTTAGGCATTTCCATGAGGAGACATGCCTGGATGTGCTTATGTGATTTTGTGGAGCCCTTCAAGTCTTGGTTTGTCAATGCTCCTTTTGATGTCAGTTTTTTGGCCCCAAAATGAAGGATACATTATCCAGGTGTGAGAAGGATGGAAAGGCCCTATCTGCTGTGGACGTACATTTTTCAGCCCATCAAAAATTTATAACTAGGAATCAACAAGGTGGTCAGAAAATGTGGTTCAAGAAATCCCAGGGTACTTCCCAGGACACACACAGAGGAAGTTCCCCAAGAGGAAGAGGAGGTAACTCCAGTAGTCGACGCCACCCCCTTGTCAGAGGCGGCCTGCAAAATCAGGAGTCCAGAGATTTTCTTTGACAGACCTTACCAGCACTCCTGAAAGGAGGCCTGATTGTCCACCTCTGGAGGAAATCTGGGTCGATTATCCTGTCGATAATTGGTGCACTAGAGAGCCTGACTAGACATAACAAAAGATACTTGGATGCAGAGGATTATTTACAGAGGTTGTATAATAGCCCCCTTCTTCCTCCATTCTCAAGAAAAATCCCCACTATTCCACCCAGTCAGAGGGAAACAGGCAGCAATTAAAATGCAAAAGCTGGGAAAAAAAAAAAAGCGTCATCCAAGACGTCCCACCAGACCATGTAGAATCTGAAACACACTCAAGGTTCTTTTTAGTGCCACTGAAAACGGGGACTGGAGATCAGTTTTGGATCTCAGCAATTTAAGCAAGTCACTTTGACGCACCAAGTTTCGGATGGTCATGGTTCAGTACATTCTCCCTTTTCTGGGCAAAGATGACTGGGTGTGCAATTTAGACCTTCAGGGTGTTTATTATCACATAATGATGAACAGACTCTCCAGAAGGTACTTGCACTTCTGGCTGGGAGCCGATCATTACCAATTCAGAGTTCTGCCCTTTGGTCTCTCCTCAGCCCCCAGGGAGCTCACCAAATGTATGTCAGTAGTAGCAGCTCACTTGAGATTGCAAGGATTCCAGGTGTTTCCATATCTAGATGACTGGCTCGTTACTGCCCCAACTAGGCATCAATTAATAAGGGCAAGAGATCAGGTTCGCCAGATGTGTTCTCATCTGGGGATAACCATAAACTACAAGTTTCAACTGGAACACCCAACTCAGAATTTAGAATTCATAGGAGCATTGTTCAACAGAAAGTTAAGGATAGCTTCACTACCTCCCTCAAGAGTTGAAACTATAAGATCTCTGGTCAGAAAAATAATAGTCATCTTCTCCTTTTGGCTTTTCCCTTTAGGGGTGTCACAGCTGAACAATGGTCTGCAGAACGATTGGCAGTAGAGTTTTACAGTGTCAAGTTGCCAGGCCAGCACCCAACCTTCCACAGAAGATGCACACACTCACACCTAGGGCCAATTTATAGTGTCCAGTACACCTGCAGCATGTCTTTGGGATGTGGGAGGAAACCAGAGCACCCAGAGGAAACCCAAACGACTGTAGGGAGGAAATGCAGACTCCATACAGAAGGCACCAGGTCAGAAAAATAATCTGCAGTACAAGTTTTCAGCTGGCTTGTTCCTTCAAACTCTAAGATCAGTGTAGTGGCAGTAACACTAATGCCTTTAGCCAGATTTTACACAAGGATTCTACAGTGGATGCTAGCAGCTCAATGGTCAATACTTTACCAACCCATGTCAACTCTGATATGAATCACTAACATGCAAGAGAGATCTCAGGTGGTGGATTCAATCAGATCAGGTTCTACATGGCTCAGTTCGTTCTCTCTCAGCCTAAGGCCATAGTGAACACAGATGCTTCATATTTGGGGTGGACGGGCACTTTCTGGGGAAAACAGTCCAAGGCATTTGGTCCACCGAAGAGACTGATTTGCATATCAATGTCCTAGCGATAAGAGCAGTGCTTTTAGTGTTGCAAGCCCTTCATAATGTTCTCCCTTTAGGGATGATTGCACTACAATACATCGGTAGTTTGGTACATCAACAAACAAGGAGGGACCAGATCTTGCCCCTTGTGTTGAGAAAGCTCTGAGTGTGGCAGTGGATGATCTCATCCAACCACTTTCTCATTGCAGTACACATTCTGGGTAAGTCCAAAATGATAGCAGGCAAGCTGAGCAGGTGTATTCTTCCTTCTCGAGTGGTCTCTCAAGAACATGACTGAAGTGATTTTTTGTCAGTGGGGACAGCCTTGCTGTGATCTTTTTGCGTCTCCCCTAAACAAGAAATGCAGCAGCTACTTCCCCTAATTTCCCCACAGAGGGCCCACCAAGGAATGTTGCTCTTCATGTTTGGCCCCCCGGTCTACTATATGCCTATCCATCAATTCTGCTAATTCTGAAATTCCTACAGAAAGCTGCCATGTTGAAGAGCAAGTCATCCTCACTGTACCTTACTAACCGTGATAGATTTATTTCCCCTTCATTTAGCCTTGCTTATTTCACCAACCTTGGGTTCTGTGTCCAACTCCAGGCCACCTGTCTCACTCGACAGGCATAATCCATCCAGACATACAAGAGCTCAGGCGGACGGCCTGGCTTCTCCAGTTCCATTAACAGCCAGACAACCTATGCTCTCTCCCCTTGTCTGACCTACACTTTTATCTTCACGTAAACCTTCAACACATAAACTGAATCCCAGCAAATGGAAAAGATTTGTGTACTGGGCACATCAGAATCAGGCTGAACCTTTCAACTCCAATACATAACATCCTTGAGTTTTTGGCCCTACTTTTTGAAAAAGGAGCTAGTTCCTCAACTGTTAAAGCTTAGTTAGCAGCAATATCAAACTTTCATTTTGGATTTGAAGGTTCCTTAGTAGCCTGTCATAAGTTGTGCAGAGTTTTCTTGCGAGGGCACTCTACTTTTAAAACCTTTTAAAGACCTTACCCCCCCATGGAATCTGTCTAGTACTGAAGCTCTAGTACATTTGAACCACCAGCTAAGTGTGACCTTAACTCATTCACTCCAGAGCAGCTCAGAAAAAGCTGCCTGCTTAATTCCACCATAGGAACAACAGTGCAGCCTGAGCTCATTTTCAGAAAATCCATTTGCAATACTATACAGAAAACAAATGTTCATAACTCTTTAACAATAAGAGCTAGACTAAAAAATGTAAATGCGAAAGTTGTTCAGCAAACGCTGACCTTTCCAACAGTGTAAATGTTGATGGTGCATATCAGTCATTATTAAATATTTGGCAAGGAATGTTGATTTTGTGCATATTTTTTACCTTTTTGGAAAAGCAAAGCACAATATCTTGGTCAGTGTACCATGCAGACCCATACAATTTGAATTTAACTTGTTAGTATGAATGTCCGCTTTAAAATGATACCTTAACCATTACTGTGTGATGCTCCTTTCCTGAGATATTCACAGAAATACGATTAATATATTATTTCTCATAATTGATAAAGCAGAATATCTCATCACCTGTAACAGACAGAGCCTACATATCAGTGTAGAAGTTGTGCGTCTGAATGTCAGCTTCAAAATGATGCATCATTTCTGTGATCATGCTCCCTTGCAAAGATATGGGCATAATGATGAGAAGTATTGTAAATGTATAATTTTCATAATCGTACAAGATTAAACAAACTGATATCTGTAAATGTGTACAATGCACAGACACAGTTCTTTTACCATGTTGTAAGGAGTAACACTGTCTTCAAAATGAGGTATTACTTGGCACACTGACATGCTCCCTTGCAAAATTATTTACCAAAATATGAAAAACAAAATCTGAATTTCTATAACCTAGGTCCGAAGCAAACCTTGATATCTGCACATATGTACAACATACAGTCACCATTCTTTTACCATGTTGGAACTATCAATACTGTCTTCAAAATGACATATTACTTAGCACATTCAGATGCTCCCTTCCAAAGTTATTTACCAAAATATGAAAAAAAATCATAATTTCCATAACCTAAGTCCGAAACAAACTGATATCTGCACATGTGTACAGCATACAGGCACAATTCTTTTACCATGTTGGAACCAGCAATACTGTCTTCAAAATGAGGTATTACTTGCCACATTCAGATGCTTCCTTGCAAAGTTATTTACCAAAATATGAAAAAAATCTTAATTTCCATAACCTAAGTCCTAAACAAACTGTGACATCTGTACATGTGTACAGCCCACGGGCACAGTTCTTTTACCATGTTGCCACTGCCATCCAGGATGATTCTAAGATTCATGTTGTCTAGGCACGACGCCCATTGTATTCAGTGCCACAGCTGAAGTCTCCAAGCTCTCCAGTGCCATACGAATACAGACACACACACATACACACACATATATATATGTATATATATATCTACGTACACACAAGAAATACGTGTGTGTGTATATATAATATATATATATATATATATATATATATATATATATATATACACGTACACACAAGAAATATGTGTGTGTATATAATATATATATATATATATATATATATATATATATATATATATATATATATATATATATATATATATATATACATACACTAAACTATATAGTGACTGTCTGATAAAGGAAATTAATAGAAGACTGAATGCTGTAATTAAATCAAAAGGTGCTTCAACAAAGTATTAATTTAAGGGTGTGTACACGTATGCAATCAGCTTATTATACATTACCTAGCACAATTACTTGCACCCTAGCAAAGTTATTTACCAAAATATGAAAAAAATAATTTCCATAATCCAAGTCCTAAATAAACTTTTGATATCTGTGATGTGTACAGCATACTGACAGTTCTTTTATCATGTTTAAATTATAGAAAAACTGATGGGGGTGGCTTGATATGACTCCACAAAGACAAAAACCCAAATCTGGCTTGTGCATTGATCAATGTGATAACGACCTCTGTTCAACAGTGACAGCTGCTGAGTTTTACCTGATAGTGGAACTGCAACAAAGAATCCAAAAGCTGTGACAGTGCCAAAACCACCAGTAACAAATAAAACAAACACTGCCAGCACCACGATTTCGAACAATACTTTATTGTAGGACACAGAAAAAATAAAAAAACATACACTGATTGAGCGCTTTTTACCCTTACACAGGAATAGTGGAATTGCACTTATTAATGTGCTAATGAACTGCATTTCATCACTTGAAAGGAATGCATGCTCAGACACAGGTGATTGATGCACATAACCTGTTGAGTAGGTATTCATTATAATTCAGTAGAAATAGTATAGCACTTAGATATTACTGAGCCCTGCCTCATACATTCCACACAGGACTGACAAAGCCAGGATAAATGGCCAAAAATATATGGTAGCTGCATGCTGGTAGTAGTCAGCCTTACCTCACTCAGACAACTGCTGACTATATGCAGAAATACAGTAATATAAGCAGAAATGTCAAACTTAACTGATTCATCCATGCACAAATTAGTCGAAAAAGTAGTAATTCAAGTTCTCACCTAACCCACCCCTCTGGTTACAATAATACACAGCACTGTTTATCCATCATTCCAACATTCCTTCAGATGTGTGTATCATCACTTTTTCTCAATGTGCATATTGTTAACAGATAAAGGATTCCTGAAAGTTGGATACATAAACAAAAATTATAACAACCATCAATGAAACCTGAGCTAAAGATAAGCTATGCCTGTTAACACCATATGTGTAGTACACTATCTGAACAAATAGATCAGCTGAGAGAACATTTATTTTACACTTGTTAACCGGGAAAGTCCGACTGGATACATATCCATTTACAGCGGAGGCCCGGGGAGAAAAGCTCCAAGGAACAGATAAACATTTAAAATGCAGGTTACAGTGATATTTAGCAATTTAACAAAGATCAAAATACAAAAACAAAATAGGTTACATATTTAAGAAAAAGTTGAAAGTAAGTTAACATTTAGATATGAGAAAGAACAACAAAGAGGGAGATGGAAAGAAATATAAAGGGAAAAATAAACATATAAGAGTAGTGTGGGTATCATTAAAGAAAGGAAGAGTGAAATAAGAGAAGGGTAGGATAGGTACGGCTGAAAAGGAGGTTATAGTCCTGATAATGGAAGCTAGAGAGATATAAAGGGGTAAAGGAATTTAATTGAGGGAGGGTAAGGAGAGAGTAAAGGGTAATTGCATTTGAGAGCTAAGATGGATTAATAGATTCTTTGAGTAAAGTTGGGTTTGATAGTGACTAGAGTGTGAGACAAACTTTTTGTCATAACTCAGTCAGAATATTGTGTGGGTTAGTCATGGTTTAGACATGGACATAGCCAGTCATTGTGCATGTGTGTCTTTAGAGATATTTTGAAATGAGGCAAAGAGCATGTGGCGGTTAGTTCAGCAGGAAGGGAGCTCCATTTTTACCCAGCAGAGTTGGAGAATAAGGAATCTCCGGCTGAGTTGTTGGCTTTGGTCATTTGTACTAGCATTCTGCTGGATGAGCGGAGGGATGCTAGGTTGCAATATGGGGTAATAATATTGGCTAGACTGGGGGTGTGAGTAGGTTGGTGGAGGATTTTATGAATTACTATGAGTTAGTTATAATATATTTGATTGGGTAGTTCTAGCCAGCCTAATTTGTGAAGATTGACAGTGGTGGGTTCTGTATGCTGAGCCTGTGGCGAATCTTGCTATGTTGTTGTAGCAGCTAGTGATTTTGTTGAGATTTGATTTGGATAGATTAGTGAGGATGGGTAAGGCATAGAGAGGAAATGACAGAAGATGTGTGCGAGCTATGGCTGTTCTGGCAGTCAGGGTTAGAAATTTCTTAATCCTATACATGGAGCCTATTTTTTTGTTTACTGTTTTAATGGTTTTGTCTATATGGGCACTGTAGTTTAGATTATCAATGATTATACCTAGCAGTTTAATGCATGGTTCTGGAAAATTATGGTGCCATTATGAGAAGAGACTGAAAATATTGGTGGTGTTAGCTTACGGGTTGGGGAGAAAAGTAGAAGTTTGGTTTTGTTTGGGTTCAATAAGAGCTGATGATTATTAAGCCAGTTCTCTACTTTGTTGAAGGTGGTTTGGGATAGAGATTGTAATTCTGTGGTAGTTGCGGCAGTGCAGATTAGCATAGAGTCATCTGCGTATTGTATAGAAGTAGCATGAGGGATAACTTTGGGCAAGTCATTGATGAAAATAGAGAAAAGGAGGGGACCCAGAATAGAACCTTGGGGTACTCCTAGGGTGACAGGTAAAAGGGGGAGATAGATGCTCTTTCCACAGGACTGCTTGTCTACCGTGCAGGTAAGAGTGGAACCAGTTGATTTCTGGGTTTTCTATGGACAGAGATTTGAGAGAGTCTGAGTAGGTTGTGGTTTACCTTATCCGAATGCTTTTGACAAATCAAGGAAGAGGGCAAAGGAAAGCAGGTTTTGATTGCGGTTGTGATTTACTGTGTGGGAGAAGGAGAAAAGGGCAGTGGTAGTACTGTGGGCTGGTCTGAAACCATGCTGGGATGAGGCTAGGAGATTATTGTGGGTGAAGTGGTTTAAAAGTTGCTTTTGTATGCATTTCTCCATTATTTTGGCTAGTGGAGATAGTATGGTGATAGGTCTGTAATTAGAAAGTTCAGTGGAGTTTCCACCTTTATGAAGTGGAATAATATGAGCGATTTTGCAAATGGGGGGAATGTAGGATTCCTGGATAGATCGATTGATTAAGATGTCGATAGGATAAGCTATTACATTAGCAGCCTTTTGTAGAAACTCTGCGGGAAGTAGGTCTGCTGCCGGGGGGGGGGGTAGGTTTTAATTTCATTAGTAAGGATTTGCTATAGTCTGTAGGGATACACTCGAATTTTAAGGGGGGGGGGTTACCTGATTAGGTGTGATTGTAGAAGAGGAAGGAGATATTTTATTAGCTTAGGGATTTGACAGTTTCGGTGAAAGTGTTGAAGCTATTTGCTACAGATTCAGGGGGTAGGTGTAAGGTAGTTGAGGGGGTGGGGGTAGAAGATTTACCTGAGTGTAGTAGTTTATTCAAACCTGACCAAAATATTTGAGGTTGATTTTGGTGCTTTTGCTGTAAGTTGAAATAGTAGCTTTGCTTGTCTAGCAGAATGGATCTTTTTGCTTCGTTTCTTAACTGTTTGAATAATATGTGGGCTTGAGGGGATTTGGTGGTTCTCCATGAGGTCCATGATGTATTACTGGCTGCAAGTTTTTGTCTAGTAGTATTGGTTAGCCATGGAGCTATTTTGTTTTTGGTTCTGATTCTACGTGTGGGAGCATAACTGTCTAAGATGGCCAGGAACCTGGTGTTGAAATTTGAGACTGCTTGGTCAAGGGGGAGTAGTTTGACTGGCCCATCTGCATGAGCTTAAATCAGATATGAAACTATTTAGGTTAAAGTTCTTTGTATACCTAAGAGTTTTAAAGGTGGTTTGGTGGGGCAAGTCATCTTTTTCTCATTATGTAGGTTAGCAGGTGATCGCTCATGACTTCAGGTTGGGTGCCTGATTTGTATAACTGAGGATCTGAAGTAGTTAACTTCATTTGTCGATCAACCTGTGGGTATCGGATCCGAGCCGGCAGCTTCAAACAGCTAAGATCCGAGCTCCAAGCTCCTCCCCCTTGCCCATAATCCCTTGCTATCCCTTCCTGACCCCAGATCTCGTTTGCCACGGTTCAGTCAGCAGCTCTGAACGAGTTCCAGGCATGGGAGTAGATCGGTTTTGAGAGATAATCTACTTTTTCTATTATAACTAAAAAATGTTTGTGCGTTGCCCTCTTGTTAGCTTACAGTTGTTAACTGTTTCTGTAGCTAATTTTAGTTAAATTACCTCCCCGCCGTGTGTGTGAAGGCATGTCTGTCTTTGGGCCTAGTGTAATTTGTTTTAGAGTCATGTCTGAGGCCCCTAAAGCCTTTTTTCTAAATGCACAGAGTGTGGCCATAAGCTGTCCCCAGCGGATGGCCACACTCGGTGTGTTATCTGCCTTGGGGTTGACCACCTCTCCTCAGGCTGCACCATTTGTGCAGCCTTCAACCCCAGGGCTTTGAGGGACAGGAGGTCGAAGTTGATTCTGGCGGGACTGTTGCCTGCGGACTCAACTTCGTCCTCCTCTCTCTCCGTGGCACTTGCCGCGGCAGTGCCACCTTCCACCCCTGCTTCCCTGGCCAGAACTCACCCTCCCACCTTGGGCCATGAGGAGAGGGAAGCTAGGAGGGAGAGGAAAAAAGAGAGGCACCACAAGCGGCGGGCCGAGTCTTCCTCCTCTGCCCCGCCGGCCAAGCAAGCAGCTTCTCCCAGGGCCTCTGGGCCTTCTCCTCCCTGGCTCCATTCACCCCGATTTTTCCCCGGAGGAGGAGACCCGGCCGCCCTCGAGGCGGCACTCCCAGCCCGCCTCGGTGGCCTCCTCAAGATCTACCCGAAGCTTGTCCGATGCAGACATGGACCGGATGATGCGTAGGTTTCTCCAGGCCCAGCTGCAGATGGGAGTGCTCCTGCCTCCCCCCCCCAGGGGGGAGCTCGACCCCCTTTTTTGCCCCAATTGCTCCTTCTCCAACCCACTTCCAGAGTTCGGATCTTTCGGAGCTGGGTAGCATGGGAGCCGGGGGAGTGTCGGCACCGATAGTACCTCGTACTTCGCCAACGGCACCCTCGAGTTTGTCTGGTCCGTTTTCGGATCCGAGCTCTCGGAGCCGGAGGTGTCAGTGTGTCTTTGGCTCCGTCTCAGTCGGAGCATACTGGCCCTTCGGATCCGATTGCTTTGGCGCTGGCTCTGATCCACACACCGGATCCGAGGGGACTGCTCTCGTATTCTAGAGAGAGCAGTTCTCCTTCGGCTTTCAATGTCGTGGAGAGGGTATTGTCGAGGGATTCGAGGCCCCAGGCTCCTGCTAAGGTTCCACCCTGCACTCCCTCTGACGGGCCTACCTTCCATCACCCAGACCCAGGGACAGCCTGCGCCTACATCCCAGATAGTTCCCTTGGAGGAACAGGATGTGGTTGGTGAGGCCTCTTCGGACAGCCCCCCTGAGGAGGTTCCTCACAAACGTAAGTGCAAGAGGAGGCACTTGGACTCACCTGAGTCCTTGACAGAGGACACAGACTTGGAGGAAGGGGAAGGTTCCCCAAGGTCACCCCCTGAAGACGTATCCTTCGGAGACATCATGGAAATGCTTTGAATTAGAGGGGGGTGGTCAGCCCTAAAACCTTCCTCTGATGAGTCTGTGTTTCTGGAGGCATTTGACGCAGGCCCATCTACCTCTTGGGTGTCCCCTCCCACCGATCCCCTGGTAGACCTGATTACTACCAGGGCATGGAAGGAACCGGACACTGTGGAGCCCATTCCCAAGAGACAGGATAAAATTCTTAGCCCCCCTTCTGATAGGACGTGTTGGAGCAAGGGTGCTCCTGTAGATGCCATGTTGATGGCTGCTGCCACCAGAAAGGAACTAGCCCAGGAGAGTTCCTCGATCCATCCTCCAGACAAGGAGTCTCAGACGATGGACCGCCTGGGGAAACGGATGTTCGCTTCAGCCACTTTCTCTGTAAGGTCGCTGAATTATATGGCACACGTGATACGACTCCAGCGGGATCTCATCAAAGAATACGCCGGGTCGCCCCCAGAGTCCATGTCAGCCGAGGATAAGAAAGCATTCTCAACCCGAATGGCCACTCTCAAATCCATTACGAGCACCTCTATGTGGCTCCTCTCCCATGCTACGGAAGGAGCCGCTAGAGCCAGCGGAGCAGGCATTGTCTTACGACGGCATGCTTGGCTCCGCTAGTGCGATTTTGCGGAACCCTTCAAGGCGTCCTTTGCTAATGTCCCGTTTGACAGTTCTTCGCTATTTGGCAAGACCGTACACAACAAGTTGGTCCAGAGCAAGAAAGACGGGAAGACGTATGCCGTCTGAGTCCGCTTCTCTGCTCCCTAGAGGTCTTTCTCTAGGAACCAAAAGGGACAGAAGATGATGTGGTTCTGGAAGTTTCAACAGTCCCGTTTCGCTCCGGACCCCTCGTCCTTCAGAGGCAGAGGAGGACAGGGTGGACGCCGGCCCAGAGTCAGAAGGGAACAGAAGAAATTCGGGTCGGGATAACCTTTTTCTGATCAGCCCGCGCAGCAACCCTGAAGGGTTACCCGACTGCTCCACTCTGGAGGCTGTCAGGGGGGCGTTTCTCGAAGCACCTAGCAGTTTGGGAATCCATTACAACAGATCGCTGGGTGCTTCGAATCGTATCCAGAGGTTACAAGATTCCCTTTCTCAATATCCCTCCTAAACCGCAGAGCCTTCCCGATGTTCCACCCAATCAAAAGGAGGCAGCAGCCACAGAAATACTCCAGCTACTAGAAAAAAAGAGCAATCCAGCACGTCTCCCCAGACCAATCCGGATCAGGCTTTTACTCCAGGTTCTTCTTGGTGCCAAAAAAGACAGGGGACTTGAGACCAATCCTCGACCTGTCCTTTCTAAACCTGTCCGTGGCCAAAGAAAAGTTCTGGATGGTCACCATTCAATCCATTCTCCCACTCTTGCAGGAGAACAACTGAATGTGCTCTATAGACCTCAAGGATGCGTACTACATTTTGATGGACAGGCGATCCAGAAGGTTTTTCTGCGTCCGGCTAGGAGCCAGCCAGTACCAGTTCAGGGTCCTTACCTTTGGTCTCACCACAACCCCCAGGTTGTTCACCAAAGTTTTGGCAGTTGTAGAGGCCCACCTGAGACTCCAGGCAATACAGGTCTTTCCATACCTGGACGACTGGCTCCTGACCGCCCCCACCAGGCATCTACTTTGTTCTGCCAGATATTACTTCCTCCACTTGGCTTCCCGACTGGAAATCGCAAACAATATCAAAACATCATCTCTTCAGCCAACCCAGATCTTGGACTTCATTGGGGCCAGATTAAACACAAACCTTTTGCAAGTCATTTTAACTCCGGACCGGCTTCGAACACTAAAGCTCCACGTGCTGGCCCTTCTACACTCCCCGGCTCCTCCAGCGGAATTGGAACTGAGGGCTCTAGGTTCCATGGCAGCAATGATCAACCTGCTACCCTTTGTGCGCTTGAACATGAGGGTACTACAATGGACCTTGCAGGTTCAATGGGCCATCCTGCAACATCCACTGAGTTCACCCATCCCCCTCAGCAGGGTTTGCAGGAAAGCCCTATTCTGGTGGCTCCAGTCCCCGGACCTCCAGAAAGGGTGCCCCTTCTCTATGTCCCCTCCTCTAACCACGGTGACCACGGACGCTTCTTGCCTTGGGTGGGGGGGCACTGTATGGGCAGAACTGTCCAAGGCATGTGGACCTATCCAGAGACCTTGTTGCATATCAATGTCCTAGAGATGAGAGCGGTGCTTTTGGCGTTGCAAGCACCTCAAGTCCTTCTTCCCTTGGGGACAATTGCAATTCCGTTTGGTATATCAACAAACAAGGGGGAACCAGATCCTATCCACTTTGTCGAGAGGCCATGAGAGTTGGGGAATGAGCGATCTCCACCAACCGCTTTCTCATAGCGATGCACATTCCGGGCCGGTCGAACATCTTGGCAGACAGGCTGAGTGGAACCATCCTTTCACCGTGCGAGTGGTCTCTGAACCAGAGAGTAGCGAAGCAAATCTTCCTCAAGTGGGGTCAACCTTGCTACGATCTCTTTGCGTCTCCTTCAAACGCAAAGTGCAGTGACTACTTCACTCTAATTCCCCCACCGGGGAATCCCCCAGAGATGCTCTAGTGCATGTTTGGCCATCCGGTCTACTTTATGCTTATCCACCTCTTCCCCTAATGCTAAAATTCCTGCAGAAAGCCCATCGGTTGGGGAGCAGAGTGATACTCATAGCCCCATTCTGGCCTAGTCAAGCGTGGTTCCCATGCCTATGGTCTCATCTAGTGAATCCCCCATGGATTCTAGATCCCACTTCGGATCTGATCTCTCACCCACAACCCCAAACCTGGACAACCTCAAGCTTACAGCTTGGTTGATCCAGTTCCAGTAATAGCTAGGACTCCCGGTATCTCATCCTCTGTTAAGGCTATTCTAGTAGCCGCTCACAAGCCTTCTACAAGAAAGGTTTATAATAGCAAATGGAAACGCTTTTCAATTTGGGCGGAGCACAGAAAATTAGACCCCTTTACAGCTCCGTTACCAGCAGTGCTAGAATTTTTGTCACTCTTATTTGACCAGGGTGCTAGCTCCTCTACGGTCAAAGTCCAGTTAGCCGCAATCTCCCACTATCATGTGGGAAGTGATCTCGGTCCCTTGGCCTCTTCGAAATTATGCAAGACCTTCTTAAAAGGCACTTTCCTCTTGAGGGCCCCTGTTAAAGATGCAGTTCCTCCATGGGATTTAACTCTTGTTCTCCAGTCTCTGACAGCTCCTCCCTTTGAGCCTGCAGCTTCGGTGGATCTAAAATACGTATCTTGGAAGACAGCTTTTCTTATTGCCATCACTTCGGCCAGAAGGGTTTTGGAGCTTCAAGCCCTTAGCGCCAAACCACCATACTTGGTTTTCCATAAAGATAGTTACTCTCAGGACCAATCCCTCCTTTTTGCCCAAAGTTGCTTCGGAGCCCAATATCAATCAATCTATTAATTTACCAGTATTTTTTCCAAATTATCAGAACAAGGGTGAAAACAAGTTACATTCTCTGGACGTTCACAGGCAACTGAGGTTCTACTTGCACAGGACCGCTGACCACAGGAAATCTGACCAACTCTTTGTATCCTTTGCTAAACCCTCTTTCGGAAAACCAGTATCAAATGTTACATTGTCCAGATAAATCTCCCAATGTATACTTCTTGCATATAAGAGTTCTGGCCAACCTGAACCCGAGGGAGTCCATGCCCACTCTACTCTATCGATTTCTACCTGTGCTGCGTTTTGGTCCAGTGTCATTGGATGACATTTGTTCAGCAGCCACTTGGGCATCATCTCATACGTTCATTAACCATTAACCATTACAAGTTGGATATAATTTCCAGAGGGAGAGCATCCTTCGGCTCTGCAGTGCTCCGGAATATCCTTCCATGAGGACCTCCCAAGGATTGGGTAGCTGGGGACTCTGTCCCACAGGTTGATGGACAGATGAAGTTAACTACTTCAGATAAAGAAGTTATGTACTTAACATAACGTTCCATCTGAGTAGGTAAACTTCATTTGTCAGCAACCGAACCCCCCTCCATCCCCCTAACCTATAGTGCGTACTAAAAGGATTCCTTGCCCTTCGTTTCCGGATAACTCTGGGTTAGGATGTACAGGTGATCCTTTGTGTTGCAATGCTCTGTTACGAAGCAAACTCTATCTGGGTTCAGGAAGGGATAGCAAGGGATTATAGGCAAGGAGGAGGAGCTTGGAGCTTGGATCTTAGCTGTTTGAAGCTGCCGGCTTGGATTCGATATAGATCCGATACCCACAGGTTGCTGACAAATTAAGTTTACCTACATAGATGGAACGTTATGGTAAGTACATAACTTCTTTTTTATTTATTAAGATCCAGTCTAAGATGCTTTCCTTAATGCTGGGTTTGTTGATTCTAGTGGGGGTAGTAATTGTTTGGGAGAAACCATGCAAGTTAATGTGGGTAGTGGGGAAGTTAGCTGAACAGGTTGTCCAGTCGATGTTGAAGTCCCCAAGAATGATTGTTTCTTGCAGGTGGGTGGAGGATAACCAATGGAGGGTACGTTCTAAGATGTTTGTTATTTCCTGGGGGAATATAACTACACACTATGTTAATAGATTTGTTATTGTTAAGTTGGATTCTTGAGAGGATAGTTTCGGTATTGGTGGCAACTAGGTTTTGTGGAATGCTAACTGTGGATAATTCGAGGGTGGATTTGTATAGAATGGCAACTCCCCCTCCTCTTCTGCCTTTTCTATGAATTCTAGTAATATTGTAGCCAGGGGGAAGTATTTCATTGTCAGGGATGGTGGATTTGAGCCAGGTTTCAGTAAGGTAGAAAACATCAGGGGAGTGGATGGCATGGTACCTTGCAGTAAGCCAGTGAATCACTTACCTGTGTTGTGTAAGCATAAGTGCCAAAATGACACAAACTGTTTTGCCCACCAATCATTTCAGCAGTCTGACCATGTATGCACAAGCACTTCCCTGGTATACTAATTATTTCTCCTACCAACATCTTCATTAGTACACGTTTATACACATGACCCAAATTGAAACATTCACCCAAATGACCCCTTCAGAATAATGTTGACATGCACAATCAACCAAATAATCAACCAAATTACTCAAGTATAATCCTCTCTAAAAACCACCACAGATCCCACGACACAGTCCAAGCAGCTGGTGTAACATAAATGAATGCTTTAATAGTATAAAAACACTAAAAATGGTATGACAAGTTGAATTTAGCGCTTTCATCTACTGCAAATGTGGACTTCTTCAGAACATTTGCAGTGGATGAAAGCGCTAAATTCAGCTTGTCATACCATTTTAGTGTTTTTATACTATTAAAGCATTTGTTTTTGTTACACCAGCTGCTTGGACTGTGTCGTGGGATCTGTGGTGGTTTTTAGAGCGGATTATACTTTCTTTAGTTATTTGGTTGGTTGGTGTGTATAACTGCTCTTATTGAGTTTTTATATGCACAATCACCAAAAGTAAGTACATTATGAACATACATATATAGCCATATACACATGTATGCACAAATGTGTGTGTGTGTATGTATGTATGTATATATATATATATATATATATATATATATATATATATATATATGGGATCTGGACACATGCTCGACTAGCATATGTCCGAATCACAAAATATCGAACACACATGCACAAAAATGCTTAACATTGACCAGCGCTTCCGTGTATGTGTGCCTGTTTTGGACTACAGTGCGGGTAAGGGAAAATTCCCTTTTCCCCGCTGTAGTAGATCTCGGAGTGAGAATAATAAAGTAGGGGGATTGTGGGGGGTGCAGGGGGGCAAAGCCCCCCTGCAGAAACGTAGATTTTTTTTTAACTACACATACACGGAAGTGCTTTTCGATGTTAAGCGCTTTCGTGTATGTGTGTTCGATATTTTGTGATTCGGACATACGCTAGTTGAGCATGTGTCCTAGACCCATATATATATATATATATATATATATATATATATATATATATATATATATATATATATATATGTGTGTGTGTGTGTGTAATGATCTGTCTAAAATATCAATACAAATGTGTATTTCAAGTGGATGGCATTTCAGTCTTTCGAGTCCCTCTTTATTCAACAGCAGTAGTTTTTTTTTTTTTTTGTTTTGACTTTCAGTTTTAACAAAAGTTTGTGACTATAATTCCGACTTTCTGTAGTTTACACACTTGAAAGGAGGCTTAGTCTTTGTTCATAGGTGTGTACTAGGCTAACAGCCTTGGAGCCTTTACAAGCCTAGCCCATAGAAGTGCCCTGGCATTGTGCCGCCCAACATTACTTCATTGATTAGGAAATTTTACAGGACACCAAGGAAATTCCCTTTGATAACATCCAAAATGAAGTAGCAGTAAAGAACCCTTTCCCCACATTTTTGAATGTGTAAATATTCAGAACTGTAGGGGGAAAGAGATGAAACACGAGTAGTAATTATGGGTTTGAGTGAAATTGGTGAGGGTATAATGCAATGTGTGTTATCAAAACTGAAAATTACTTAATAGTACAATAAAGATAAAATGACAGTGTATATTATTTGGAAGATATATCAGTAAAGATGAGCTATGTTGCATAATAACATCACTAATGCGACTCATTACTTGACCACAATATTAGTAGTGGGAAGTAATAGGTTAATTGTCTAAATTCCTGTGTCTCTATTACATATTTTTTTTTCTTATGGATGCTGTCATTTTAATAAAAAGTCTCCTACTCTTTTTAAATGCTACATAATCTTTTATTTCCAGGAGAGCTACCTTCAGCTCAGGTAGCTGGGACCTTGGTTTTTAAGGTGCCATCTAAGGACAGCACCTCTATCATGCTGAGTTTGTCTCAGTATTTCAATATAAACCTAGCAGCTTCATTTGGCATAATACAGTCTTCTTCCCATAAACAAAGTAAGTGTACTACTTACAGACCCAATAGCACAGCTATACAACTGTTCACTCAATAAATACATTAGAAAACAGCTTTATTAGCTTGCATTTCTAAAGAACAGAAAGGATGTAAATATAAATCACTAATATTACCGATGCTGTTATGAGACTTCATTCCCATCTCCTTTTCTATTTTATGGAGAATTAGCCAAGGTACTAAAGAAATAATCAGAGGTTATAAAATACCACTGTAGTTGACAGCTAGGCTGTATGAACTCGCTGCCCCCCCCCCCCCAACACACACAAAAGCAATAGAGCATATTAATGTTTCTAGGGCATTTTCTTCCAACAAATTCAATTCCGTTGTCAAATGGGGGGACTTCCTAGCTGGACATTTCCAGTCAATAAACAGAATTAAATGTACAGGCAAAACACACGTACTGAGCCTACCCACAGTGATGGCCATGAAATCCATGAATGAATGTGACAAAGACTGTTGAATCGTGACAAGAAGTGCTCATAAGTGTTGACAGCCGCGTTATGAGAGGCATTCATAAACAACGTATTCGGGCTTACCTCACTGGGCTGTAAAGCCGGCTCTCTTTCGTCAGCTGTGTCACAGCCGTTTCCCAGGGTCATCTCATCAGACATCTTAAAAAACTGGCATGTGCCCCTGTACTTTCTTCAGAAAGTAAACTGTGTGAGTGAGTGCTGTTGAAGGGAGAAGAAACTAGTACTGGAGTTCAGCACCACAACATAAGGTACCAGTCAGGAAGAAGAAAACACCAAACATCAGAGGAAGGGCTGATGTAAGAATGGAGCACGTTACACTTGATTACCTCCAGGAGCTGCCTTCCTTATAGGGCATTCTTAATATTGTTATGAAGGAAGCAGAAAGGAAATGTGCTGTGGACATGTTATAGTTGCCTTTCATTTACTAGCTTTTTTGCAACTGTAGATCGTTCTCTTGATGTTTTTGGATAGCTCTTTTAATTCTTACAGCTGTAGTTGAAATGTTACATTGGGTACCATTTATTGTTATTTTTTATTTTATTTTTACAGCATACAAAGCATTTGATTGCAAAAGGTTGTGTGTGTTTTGTACGCCGCACTATTCCGGTGTTGATTTTTTTCTGTGCTTGCAAGTAGTCGGAATAATTAAAAATGAAAAGCGTACTGCTACCATGTGTGATTACTTGCATAAAGCATTACTCTAAAAACATCTAGTGGAGGCTTTTAATAATTGTTAGGAGATTCTAAAAATAAGCTCTTTCAGGAAAACATTAGAAAATTAGGTTAAAGATGGAGCTGTTATGCAAGTAGTGGCTTGGATTGCAAGAATCCAATTGGCTGCCACCACTTGCTTTATCAAAAACTTTTCAGACGATTTTCGAATAAAAGTTGAATGTGACCTTAATGTAAAAACAGGATGAATCGTAATTACATAAGGTAAATTACAAGTTCAGTTATGATTTCAGCATGTGTTACATTAGGCTCAACTGCAATTCTCAACTACAGTTTATCGCGCTGGTAGAAGGCACTCGGGGGGGGGGGGGTCAACTTGCAATTCATATCTTCTAATGGCGCACTCTGGTTTAAGCACAGAGGCACCATGAGAAGGTACTCTGGGTTAATGAGTATCTTATTTAGAAAACATTTTTTCTAGTAGCCATTACATCTGCTAGACAAATTTCAGAAATTCAAGCATGGTCTTCAAAAACCTCCATACGTGATTTATTGCTTCTTCCATTTTTCCAGCCTTTTGTTTGAGTTGATGTACTCCATCAGTGTTTTGTTTATTTTTACCAGGTCTGTGTGCAGTTGTATTATGCTTTCCTTTAGGTTACTGGAAGTAATGTGTGCAGATTGCACTGCTTTTTGCTGAAAAGCTGCAGTACTCTTCCCAGTGTGTTTTCCTCACCTTTTGTAGCTGATTTTCCTTCAGGTCCTCTGCATTTATTTTTTTCTGGCATTCACGCAGTGCACTTACTAGCCAGTTCTGAAATTTACCTGGTAACACAAACACCCACTGGCCTTCTCTGCTGAGTTTCTGTTTTAACACTTGGGAGAGCTAGAAGTATACCATTACACAATGTACAGCCATCTTGGACACCCTTCAAGCTTCAGCTTTGGTTCAAGAGATAGCTTCCTGTAACTTGGAGGGAAAAATGAATCAAATGTATTCAGAGGTGATTAAATAAATGAAACACTGAAGGAATATATCAACTCAAATAACAAAAGGCTGGAAAATAGAAGAAGCTTTAACTAGCTGTTCAAAATACAAAAAGTCAGGGAACACCTTGGTAGATAAACAAAACACCAAAACCAAGGTACTCCCTCCTTCCCTTAGATTGAGTTTGCTGCAGGGCAGTATAACTCTCTCAGCAGAAAAAATGTAATCCCTGACCATATAAGGTATAGGTACACAGAGTCAACTCGGGCCACGAAGAAGCCTGCACCTACATCTGTTCAGTCCACTATACATACAAAAGGCAGGGGGAAGGAGGGAGGGATGGTTGACGATAAATGAAAAGCAACAACTCTGATAGAACATTATGATAAGTACATAACTTCTTTATCTGCAGTTGTTGCTTTTCATTAGGTCTTTAACCTATTGGACAGAGTCGCTAGCTACAATAACCTTGGGAGGCCCTCATGGAATTATATTCCGGAGCACGGCTGAGACAAAAGAAGCCCTGCTCCTGAAGAGAATATCCAATTTGTAATGGCAGATAAAAGTATGTGAAGAGGACCAAGTAGCACCCAAACAAATATCAACAGGAACTCTGGACCAAAAGGCCGTATAAGCAGACACTGATGTGGTAGAATGCACTTGGACAGGGCCAGGTAGAGACGAACCTTTGGAACGATAAGCCGTAGAAATACAGCTGGAAATTCAATGAGCAAGAGTGACCTTAGAAATAGGCTTTCCCAAATGTGGCTTAGAAAAGGATACAAAAAGTTGATCCGACTGTCAAAAACTTTTGGTTATATGCAAATAAAATGCAGCTGTCTGTGGTCATCAAGTAAATGTAATTTGTATTCCCCTTTGTTCTGATAATTTGTGAAGAAAACTAGTAAATTATCTGGTTAATATTGGCTTCAGAAGCCATCTTTGGTAAGAAAGATGGATTGGTGCGAAGAGTCACTCTGTCCATATGGAAGAGAAGATAAGGAGGTTCAATAGACAATGCTTGCAAATCAGAAACCCTCTTGGCTGAAGAAATAGTCACCAAGAAGGCAGTCTTCCACAATAAGAACTGTAAATTGACAGTGGCAGCTGGTTCAAATGGCAGATAAACTAGGGCCTGTAAAAGTAGAGTCACATCCCAAGGAGGCATGGGGTCCTTGATAGGTGGCCTAAGAAGGAATGTCCCATTTAAAAAGGTCTTGCACAGAAGCCAAGGAGGCCAAAGTCTCCCCCACATAGAAGTTTGAAATTGCTGCAAATTGAACTCTAATTGTAGAAAAATTAGTGCCATTGTGCAAAATATGAGCTTAGAAAATCTAAAATGGTAAGGACAGGAGCTGTAAATGGATCCAGATTGTGCTGAGAAGCCCAGACAGAGAAACATTTCCACTTACTGGAATAAATCTTCCTAGCAGAAGCCTTGTGAGCTGCAACCAAGATCTTTTTGACTGGTGAATAGAGCCCATGAGTCCTGGCCATCAAGTAAACTGGAGCAGCCAAGCAGTGAGCTTCAGGCTAAGTCTAGGTGAGGAACCCTTGACTGGTGTGTGAGAAGATCCAGATCAGGATCCAGAGTACAGAAAGGACACACCAGATGACACCAAATAGTGGGGAACCAAACCTGGTGAGTCCAGAAGGGGAAATGAGGATGACTTTGCTCGTCAACCATTGTGCTTTCTTAAGAAATGTGGGGATCAGAGGAAGAGGAGGATAAGCATAAAGTAGACCAGAGGGCCAAGCATGGACCAGAGTATATCTGGGTGACTCCCCTGGAGGGGGGAAAAGAGCAAAAAACTCACTGAACTTTGCATTGGAAGGGGAAGCGAAGAGATCGCAGCAAGGATGA
Source organism: Protopterus annectens (assembly GCF_019279795.1). NCBI lineage: Eukaryota > Metazoa > Chordata > Ceratodontiformes > Protopteridae > Protopterus > Protopterus annectens. The sequence goes on from NC_056747.1 coordinate 846,754,502, forward strand.
CCCATGTTTGAAAGATCATGTCCGCTACTGAAGGGTTCAGAGACCACTTGTAAGGAAACAGAATGGTTCTGCTGAGCCTGTCTGCTACAATGTTGGACTTCCCCAGAATGTGCATTGCCACCAGAAACTGGCTGGAAGAGATTGCCCACTTCCACAATCTCATGGCAAAGGGGATAAGATCTGGTCCCCCCCATTTGTTGATGAGCCAGAAGGGTTTGCAACACCAGAAGCACTGCCCTCATCTCCAGAACACTAATATGCAGATTGGTCTCCAAGGGAGACCACGTGCCTTGGACTGTCTGCCCCATGCAGTGCTCCCACCTAATCAGGGAGGCATCTGTGGTCTCCGTGATCAAGGGGGAAGGAAGAAAAATGGATGGCTCAGAAGAAAGTCTGGGGACTGGAGCCACCAATGAAGAGAGTCCCGACAAACTTGGGCTAGTCAGAACAGGTACAATAAAAGAAGTTCAAGAAGGGACCACTGTACCCCGAAGGTCCATTGAAGAATCTTCATGTGTAGGTGTGCGGTTGGTAGAAAGGTTACTGTGGCCGCCATGTACACCAACCCCCTAAGAACCATACCTTCTGGGGGGAGTGGAGTCTGAAGAATAGACTTCAAAATGCTGTTGGAGTGAAAGTAACCTGTCTGGAGGTAGAAACACCCTGCCATTTATCATATACAACTGAGCACCTATGAAGTCTAACACCTGAACAGGTACCAAATTCGATTTGGCTAGGTTGAACATAATGCCCAGGGATAGAGCTAGAAGGAGGTAATCCCTAGCTTGAATCAGTCAATGCTTGGAGGGAGTGGAGAGGAGCCAATTGTCCAGTTACAGGAAGATCTGAAACCCCTGCAGCCGCAGGTGAGCTGCCACTACCACCATCACTTTGATAAACACCCAGGGGGCAGTGGTGAGTCCTAAGGTGAGCACTATAAACTGAAAGTGATTGGCACCCATCCAAAAGCGAAGGAACCATCTGGAGTGTCTGTTTATTTTCATGTGATAGTACGCATCATGAAGGTCCACTGTGCACTTCCAGTCATTTGCAGAAAGGCCAGAATGGATTGTAGGATGACCATCTGAAACTTTGTCTTGGCAATGGACAGGTTCAGGGTTGTAAGATGTAAAATGGGTCTGAAGTCTCCCAGTTTCTTTTGCACCAAAAAGAACCTGGAATAAATGCCTGATCCAGACTGGTCTGGGGGGACTGGCTGCATGACTCATTTTTTGAGCAGCCTGGTGATTTCTCTGGCTGCCACCTCCTGCTGGCTGGGTGGAACATCTGGGAGGTTTCTCTTCAGAGAGGGAGGATGAAGAAATGGGATGGAATAACCTCTGGCTATAACTTGGAACACCCAACAATTGTTTGTGCTGGACTCCCAAGCTGTTGGGTGCACAGAGTGGTGCCCCCGACTGCCTCTAGAGTAGAGCAGTTGGGCAATCCCAAAATGGCCTGTCCAAGAATTATTCTCCAGACCCTTGGTTCCTCGGACCCCCTCTGCCACGTGGGCGGTGTCTGTCATTGCCCCCTCTGTCCGTGGGGGAAGATTGACCCTGAATGTCTGGGGAAGAGCCCTGAGACTTCTGAAACCACAACTTCTTGATGTCATGCTGATTTCTAGAAAAGGAATTTTGTGAAGTTGAGAAGAGTATCTCGACAGCAGACAAGGTCTTTCTCGCTCTGGGTAAGAGTATCATGAACAGTAGGGCCAAACAAAGTGGACCTATCAAAGGTTTATTTGTGAACAATGCCTTAAAGGGTTGCAAAAAAGCACAAACCTGTAGCTCGGCACTCCGCCTAATGGCAAAACCTGTCTCAGCTGCCCTAGAGGCACCCTCAGTCACATGAGAAAGAAACTTCATGGATGTGTTCAAAATGGCAGTTAGGGTGACCAGTCAGAAAGAGAAAACCTTCACCTCTGCTGACATGAACCCTGGGGCAGAAGCAAAGAGTTCCTTAACCAGGTCCCCCTGCAGTCCGGTGACATGAGCCAAATAGATCAGCGCATGCACAGCAAAGGTGGTTGAAGCATACACCTGCTTCCCAAAGTGGTCCATCGCCCTAGATTTCCTGTCTGGAGGATGGACTGAGAAGCTCTCCTGAGCCATATCCTCCTTGGTGGCTGCTGCAATCACCATGGCATCAACTGGGGAACCCTTGGACCAATGGGACCTGTCTGATGAGGGCACTAAATACCTTGTTCAGGTGCGTAGGAATGGACTCAACCATGTCTGGTTCCTTCTATGCCCTACAGGGGAGATGAGATCCACCAAAAGGCCCATGGGGGGACACCCAAGATGTAGAAAGCTGTGCGCCAAATGCCTCCAGGAATAAGGACTGATCAGGGTTGGGTTTAAGGGAAGACCACCCACTTCTCTGACTCAAAATTTCCATGATGTCTCCAAATGAGATATCAGGGGGTTAATCGGAGGAGCCCTCTCCTTCATCCAAATCCATATCTTTCGTGAGAGATTCCAGTGGGGAATCTCCAGCCCAGAAATAGGAGCCAGGGTGGACTCTGAGGATGAAAGTGTTAAAGTCCTTGAAGGAGCTGAGAAGAACCCTCTCCACCACCTCGAAAGCTGAAGGCAAGCAGATCCCAGAAGGCAGTGCAGCTGGAGCCAAAACTGTCTGCCTTGGAGCCTTCTGGACTGTCACCCCAGGTGCCAAAGGGAGATTCAGAGCGGAGCTTCCTAGCACCAAAACCACAAGGGGAAGAGATATCCCAGAATGCCTCATAGCCGATACCAACCCCTCAGAGCCCACTCCGAAGCTAGGGCACAGACAGTCCAGTCTGAAGACATTGGAGCTGAACCACTTAAGATACCTGTCGGCATCAAGGTATAAGAGACCATCGGCACCAACACTGGGAAACCTCAGACCCAAGGAGTCCGAAGCTGAAGGTCAGATTGGAGAAGGAGAAATTGGGAGGAAACCAGACTGTGTGCTCATGACTCCAGAGGGAGATGGAGCAGGCAAGACCCCAAGCTGAATCCGGGCCCAAAGAAACTTTATCATCATCCCTGTGCACCTCAGCTTCAGACAGGCTTTGAGTGGACCTGACAGAGGAAGCTATTGACCACAGCTTGGAGTGGTGCAAGGGGAGGCAGAGGCAAGAGACTTGGCTTGGGAACTCTCCAGCTCTGGGGAGAAATGGGGGGACTGGAGCTAAGGAGAATCCTGGACCAACTTGGGCCTAGACTTGATGGGAGGCTCGACAGAAGAAGACCGGTCAGATGACCACTTCTCGTGCCTGAACCTGCCTCCTTCCGCAGACTTCTTGGTAGGAGTTTGAGTCCCAGAAGCAGGAGGAAGTGAAGTAGAAGCCTCTGGGGAAGGGGCTAACAGACCCTTCAGGATCAGTGTGTTCCTCCTGTCGATAAGCATGCGAGGGTTAAAGCCTGCACAAACTGAGCAGGAGGAATCAAGATCGAGAATCCCCAAGCACACCATGCACAAAGTGTGGGCATCAGATGGAGGGATCTTATGCCCATACTCTGTACATTTCTTGAACCCTGGCTTGGGAGTGTCAGCCATGGCTACAAGAAAGCACACACACACATACTCCACACAAGAAAAAAAGGAGAGAGAAAGAAAAGGAAGGACAAAAAGAAGCTTTTTATGTACAGAAACACATCATCATGGGGGACAGAAGGGGTAGAAAGATACACAGAAATACTAGGAGAAAACGTACCTTATTTAAAGACTTTAAACAACCTGGAGAAACCAGAAAAATGGTGATCCGTTCAAAATGAGCTGCAAACAAGATGTGAGGGGAGGAGGGAGAGCGGGGCATTATCAACAGGAGAAAAGCTTAGATTTCAGCTCCAATGCTGGAGTATATGGCCAAGTTGGATCTGTGCCAGATCAGAGTCCCCCCATAGGTTGAAGACCAATTGAAAAAGAACTGCAAATTGATTACTCACTGTATACCAGGCAGAAGAGAAGCAAATTTATCCCAGCAATCAGGAAATGTTGAGAGGCAGGTGTGAGATTCAAGCTGCTTTATCCAGGTGTCTTTACAGTATTTTTCCATAGAGGATCAAAATTATTTTTGATGCAGAATAGTCTAAGTAGGAAATAAAGTTAATCCAACAAATATGTGAGAAAATACGCAGAAGGGGACTCTGCTTCTCATTCTTCTGACAGTAAAGTTCATAGAGACTTTACTAGTAAAGCCTTTTCCAATTTTCCAAAGGAAAATGCTTGAGAGACAGAAAAAAAAGCAAATGAGTTGACTAGAAGAATCAGAAGTACTTTATACCTGAATCATACTCTGGTGTTGAGAGACACAGATGAAAATGAAGATGACCAGCATCTCTGAAATTAGTAAATCAATGGGAAATTATAAAGCATCAATCATATTTGTGAAATATGGCTTTGCAAGAAAAAAGTGTCTGAAAAAGACTGTACTTTTGTTAATGTTTTAAACTTGTGGGTAGACTGTAAAGCACATACCCCACTTTAAGTCATTAATGTTTAGAGGTACACTAAAAGGGGGAAAAGGTACCTGCATGTAAAAATATTTGTTTTTAATAGCACTTGTAAATACATTTCATGATAAAAACTCTGTGTTATATATAGTAAAGCAGTATTATGTAGTGTGTAGTCATGGGTATTTTAAGTGGGGGGATCTTTTCAGTGACTGTTGTATGTGTTAAAGATATCAAAGTAAACCAAGTACTTTTTTAGTTGTACGAGATATAGGCTTTACAGTGTAACAAGATAAAAGCTGGACAAAACCTAGATTAATTTTCATATGATGTCATCTTGGGAGGGGTAGCAACATGCACAGATTGTTATATGTAGAATTAAGAAAGTGTCTCATTTTTACAAGGGTGATTGTCTAGATCATCTCCTTGGGTTAAGCTATAAGTAAGTGCTTGTAAGCAAATAGGCTTTAAAACTAAGACGAAACAATGAAAGCTATGAAAAATGCTAAGTTTCTTACATCTGCAAAGCTGTTAGCTTGTTTTTTCTTTCTTAATTGGCAAATGTTCAGTGGAAATCAAGAAGTCTCAGGTGAAGGCAGCTGCATATTCTGTTCTGAGTGAAATTTACAAAGATTCATTGATTAGCACTTTTCCAAGCAGATGAGCTGTCTGCAGCTGCAAGCAAATAATCTTGAGCATTCTTTTTAAGGGAGGTGCAAAATTTAAGGGTGCAATGGCAAGCAGTTAAGTGAAAAATAGTTTGAAATTATGGGACATGAATAAAAGATAGCAGCCTCCCAGAACCCTGATTTTTTTTTCACTGGGAAATGAACCACTTGGCCACCAGAGCAAAATAATAAAATGGACACAAATTAAACCCATCCAAGTGGGAGGCTTCACCCCTCCCCTAACTAAATATACCAAATCTGAGATTGTACTACACTGGGAAAAAGGGCAAAATTCACCCTGGTGGCCAAGTGGTTCGTTTCCTGGTGAAAAATTCGGGGGAATTT